>NC_045142.1:6736607-6882581 GCF_008831285.2 Nymphaea colorata | reverse complement strand
AAAATGTCATATTCATCGGCTGCTCAACCTACCTTTGTGGAAAGAGTCAAAGCAGAAACTGCGTGCAAATTAAGCTCCTGTACTTTTTTCCCTTTACCAAGCTCCAGAAACAAGAAAAATATTCCAACCGACATTATCTGGTAAGTAGAGAAGTAAATTTAAAACTATTGCTTTTGTCACCCATTGTCTGGTAAGAGGGTCTGCGATACAAGACCTATAGTCATTGGCATGACCTGGGTTGCCACTAAAAAAAGGATTTTGAAGCGTGCACTATGAAAAAGCCGGATGCATAGAATAAGTAATAGAATAACCAAGTCTGAAAAATAACACCAGACATGAGAAGAATAGCTGCCGATGGTAGGTGGACGATTTCAAAAAAGGAACAGAAAAAGAAGGATGACGAAGAAGAAGAAACAGGGAAGATGTTGAAGAAAAACGGAAAACAAGGGAAGAGGAAATAGACGAAAAAACAAACAAACAAAAATAGAGAGGAGGACAGAGAGGGACTTAAAAAGCGACAAAATCTGATCTAATCCTTAAAACATAGCCCAAAACAAAACCAATTTGAACAAAATGGCCAATAGGCCCTTTCCTAGCAAGGAGCATAGCAAGCTTAGGGTCATTCCCAACTCTAGTACAAGCACTTTGCCTTTTTATTTGGTGCCTTTCTGCTCCCATGTCTGTCTCTATTTATAGCTGCTGAGAGGAAATAATTTTTCTCCACAATAGGAAGAAACTAAATTTTGAACCGAAAGCCAGGTCACACACTAAATCAAGCTATTTCAGAAATATTGACTTTCTAAGCAAATTTTGTAGGGAAAACTTGATTGAATGACCATGAATCTGAAATCTAGATTGGATCCAAGTTCGACTTTATTTTTTGAATTTCTGTCGAGTAATAGACATTAAGAAATGGATATCTAAATCGAAATTTGAATGGTATAACCTACAAACTTTGTCCTTGCGTGCAATATTTTCTACCAATATTGGTCCGTTCGTTTCTTGTACAATATTAACCAATATATTAATGAAATAACAAAGATACCAATCATTTGACTGACACTGTGTGACAGAGTTTGATGAAATCAGCATGCACAATAGTTTTTGAGGATTCCAATGTGATTGGAA
Organism: Nymphaea colorata; assembly: GCF_008831285.2. NCBI lineage: Eukaryota > Viridiplantae > Streptophyta > Magnoliopsida > Nymphaeales > Nymphaeaceae > Nymphaea > Nymphaea colorata. The sequence goes on along the minus strand of NC_045142.1, from coordinate 6,881,453 downwards.
TCCAAGATGATTTGCCGCCCGATGCTACAACATGCCCTTGACTTTTAGGGACAAATGCTATAATATATGTATCCATTCCTGGTAAAGCTCTAATTTACTATCAACAGGTAATTTAAGTATAAAGTCCATTTCTCATAGGTTATTTTGAGTATACCGTTCTTTCTTCATTAGTATCCTTGTTACATGTTTTTAGAAAAAATACAAGTGTCAAAATTCCATCTACCACATAGAAAATGGGATATATGCTTTGAACACAAGACTTGAAATTCTGAATTCTCACACACACACACACATACACTCTTTCTCTCTCCTCCTCTTTCTTTGTAAGATTTTCAGAGAATTTCACTGTCTCTTTAAGTTATACATATTTGCCAATACTAGTCTAGTTGTAAAGGGCAGTGGCAGGCAAAGTGCGGTCATATACTCTTAATGATAGTATGTTTTTTTAATAAACAGAGTTTTATATGCGCAAGCCAAGCTTTTCATGTAGTCAGCGTATCAACTTAAAATTGTATCCTTTTGCTCAATATTAACCAAATCAAATGGTGCCCTTTCGGGAATTCGATCACAAGATGGTGGAGGAAATATCCATCCACGAGTTAATTGTGACTAAGCAAAAGACATGACTAGGTAATTGGACATAATCGCTGCATGTGTATGGAGTTCAAAACAATCAAACATCCATTAATAGAATTTGGCAGCAACTAAGATAAATGAGGCAATTTCAACTTCCAAGAAGAACAGTCTAAACATTTAAAAATGGAAGATCATGATCCTTTTTCTTTTCAGCAAAGTAGAACCATACCCCACATTTTATGGTTGTCCTGAAACTCTCTTCTTCTTTATATAAACATTAGAGTTATATGTTGGGGCTAGAAGATGAAAATTGTTTTTCTAGCTCAAATGACAAAATTTGCCTTCTAATTAAAAAAAATCCACTTGTAAGGGAAAAAATGGAATGATGGGGATGATTATTTACAAAACTGACTAAAATACCTCCTCTTCTATAATGGTTGAAATGCTCCTTTGTATTCAGTAAATTGGCAACACTTGCATTTCGCTATGGTGTGTGTGCATGAGAGAGAGACAGAGAGAGAGAGAGAGAGATTCAATTAGGCACTCAAGATAGTAACTTTCATTTGCCCTGATGATGAAAGAATTATGTGAAGGAGAAGGTAACCAGTTGAAAATCTGACCATCTTTCGGTGTTTAGATTCAATTGACAATGTTAAGAGACATGAGTACCACCCTCAAGGTGCATAGTGCTGCTAGTCATGCTAGGGGTTGAATGGGCATGTCTCTAATTTGATTCAATTGCTTTTGGTGCTATGCTTTTGCATCTTACATGTCAAGGAAACACAGACTAAGTTGAAGCTGATTTCAACATAGGAATTAGAAAGTGGTGTAACCTTCACCACCGACCTTATCAATCACTATAAATGGGAGTGCTGGCCTTTGTGTCAAGCATCAAGAGAGTGGTGAGTGCCTTGAGCAAGAGTTGAGTAAGTTGTGTGTTCAGTTTGTGAGATGGAGTGTGGGTGTTTCAAGTGTGTGCTCATGTGCAAGGACGTTGGGTATCTGGGTGATAGCTCACTACTTGAGATTGTTGAGGTGTGTTCTTGTACTTCACGTTTGGAAGTTTAATCTTGGCATATAATGCAAATATATTATTTAAGTGTGCTTGGTGCATTTACATCATCATTTGTTGAGGTCACTTTGTATTGGTTTGGTGATTAAGCTTTTTTGAAGTAAGCTTTGTCAAGTTTATTATTGAGAATTATTTTGCACGTCGAAACTCTACCTGTTTTTGTCCATATAAAATATTCGGGTTCGGATCTAAGTCATATCTAGGGCCCACAATTTTGACTACAGGGTACTGGGGAATCCTAGGTGGGACCGAACAAACTGTTGTATTGGTAACACATCCTGTCTAACGATTTTTTTTTTATGCTGTACAGATTAACTTGTGTAGATTAAAAGGAAGAGGGCCTTCCCCTCACCAGGTATTCTCGAGAAAGGAGGCCACCCTATGAAAAACGTTACTCGCCTTGATGAGAGGGAATCCCTTGCTACAAAGAATATGTGATTTACTAAAGGGCCAATAATGAAAGTGAGAATGCAGAAACGCCAATATAGGTTTTACTGATGGGATGTTAAAACCGTTAATGTAGTGGTGTCGCTGAATCTTTTAACTGGCAGCAAGGCGTAATTTTTCCATACGGTGGATGTTGATTATGTGGCTTAAACTATGCTGCAAGGCATTATCGAAAGTCATGAAGGAAGCAAGTCTTAAAAGTTTGTAGAAAATGGGGGCATGAGCTCTTCTTTCTCGAGATGAAGGTGCTGATGGGTGCCCATCTTTTGTCATGAACTTCCTAAGCCAGGGAATTTTAAAGATTTTTAGGCTTGTGCATTTTGGTACTGCCTAACAGGTAATATTTTGTGGTATACTCTTGATAGAGGAAAAGCTGATGTACATGAATATTGAGAGCATTTTTATATTGCTGGTGCTTGTTTCGGGCTTTGTGTAAGTCTAGTAAATTGGAGTGAGTTGTTTTATTGTTTCAGCAGATATTTGAGAGACTTGCATCGGGACGATGGAGCTCTCTCTCTCTCTCTCTCTCTATCTATATATATATATATATATATATATATATATATATATATATATATATATATATATATATATATATATATATATATATATATATATATATATATATATATATATATATATATATAATCTCGTAGTACAGAGTCAGAATATTGAACCATGACCCAAACTACCACTGAAATCACCTGGGTGAGAACCATGCTAGAAGCTATTGGAATATCGAGCCATGACCCAAATTTTTTCATTATCTTCAATGAGTTGTGGGATCAATGGTTGGTACTGGTACCCGTCTATTTTAGTACTCACCCAAGAGGTTTATTTATAATTCAGGTGAAATGAGAAGCTGATATGGAGATTATTCTACAAATTGGGTGTGTGAAGGCTCAAATTTTACAAGTCCAAATGACTATTTTACACTTTCAAAGGTCTTTTTTTGGCCAAACAAGCAAATTTCACATTAGCATTGAGCACCTAGAACCAGATGACCTACGTTGGCTAAGCTAAAAATTACCATTTAACACCTGCACACAATCATTTTGATTTGGAGACAAGAGATTTTCACTAAATTTTTGAGAATTGCCTAACATTCGAGTATTTAAGTCATTTCTCAATTTTACATAACCTAAATAGTTGCTAGTCAGCTCACTAGGGTTTTCTAAGCTTGTAATGAGCTCACTCAAGCTCATTCAACTCACTGAAACCGTGCACCTGTCAATTTTGAGTTGGATCAAGCTAGGATCATGTTTATCATGAATAAATCAAGATAATTTAAGTTGGATCTGAGTTCATTTACCTCGGTTTGAGTTCAATTCAATTCAAAGCTCTTTTTCGCTACTATTTTCAGGGGATTGAGTTGAATTTAACCTCAACCAGATAGAGTGAGCTTAAAACCGAGATAAGATTATGTTTATCATGCACAAATTGATCTTATCATAGTTTGTTTTGAGTTCAATCATCTTGTGTTGAGTTCAGTTCACTTTTAAAGGCCCTAGAGATATTTCTCCCTCATATGTTCAGGAGTTTGAGCTGAATTTGAGCTCAACTTGATAGACTAAGCTGAAATCAAGCTGAGATTATTTTCATTACATATACTTCAACCTTTTCTTAGTTTGGTTTGAATTCATTTGTCCCAGGTTGATTTCAATTCAGTTCTTAAAGCCATGGAGTTCATTCCTAGTACTTGCTCTAAAATGCTCTGAAGCTCAATTTAGTTGAACTGGATCTTTTTTTTTTCAGCATATCCTTATTGGTAAGTAGCTTTTCCAAGCGCCTTCGGCTACACTAATGAAAATTTCAAGGATAACTAGATTTTTTAAGCCATACTTGGTTTCCCTTTATAAATTTGACATTTGCAGCTTGGGAATAATTGAAATTTTTATTTTTAAAACAATCCGGAAGGAATTTTTCAGTAATATTTTCTCTAGAGCCATCTTAAAAGCAGGTCCATAAGCTGGTTCACTTAGTTCGAGGAAACTCATATGGAATTCCAAAATTACACACAAGTTTAAAATGACCTTTTTTTTTAGCCATATTTGTCTACATAAACAAAAGACGTAGGCTGCATATACCTTGCTTTATGATGTTCTTTAATTTCTAGAACCTTTGTTCAAACTAGCTTCCTTATCTGAACATGTTTCAACTTAAAATAACACATAGTGGTACTTTGGTTATTTACCACCATGTGCATATTTTTTTGTAAAACCTAATTTATGAGTCACTTGAACCTAAGTTAGTTTTTGAAGACAATCACATGAATCTGGTAGGCTCCACCACCTTAGGCTCTGCCCGCCCTAATTTCTCACTAAACCTAGATTTTCTAAAAATAGCACTCAGGCTGAGCCCACTGAACCGGCACCCAACCTAAGTCCAAACCAATTTTTAAGTACTGAATCCTGTCTACGTTGAGCTAGGTCCAAGTTCATGCCATTTCAAATTCTTGACCTAGATTTCAGACCCAAGTCTAATTTCTACATCTGGATCTCATATCCAAGTCTCAGACCTGAGATCTATTTTCATAAACCTAGATCCATTATTCAAAATTCCAATTCCCGGACATCAAATCATGGTCCAAATATCAATATCGTAGTAAGATCCATCTTCTATAATTTCCTTTTGCTATGGATCCAGATCTGGGTCTCAATATCAACCCAGATCCAGGATCCATGTGTGAGCTTAATGCACATAATATTTCAAAAATGCATTGGGAATTTCTCACTCCATGCTTAGTATCCATTTGCACAAAAGGACTTGAAACTTGCAAAATTCTTTGCCCAGCACTCTGACGTAGATGGAAAGAAAATTGGTATTTGTATGTGGTTAGAATGAATATTTTTTTTTTGTTTTATTTTAAGTTTTAAACTATGGTTTTAATATGTGTTTTCTCCTCATCATTTTCTCGCATCGTTCATTCTCCACACTTAGTGTCAGTGGAATCCTTCATAAAAATCAATCAATAGTTCTAGGTGAAAGTGTGGCTTTTTTGCAAAATTGAATTTGAAGTCAGTATGAGATCTTAGCAAATACATTTAAGAAAAAAACACCATTTTAATCAAATGGTTTTTGCTCTTGAGGGGTTGACCCCACTACCTCTCTCACTCCTACAAATAGGGTACACCCCTATTTGTAAAATTTCAATTTGATTAAAATTGTTTTTTTTCACTCACGTTGAGCTTACCTAGAGAAGCCCAAAATAATTGGTGAAATTTCAGCAGGTTACTCATAAGGTTTAGCTCAAACAAGTTGAATTTTTCTAGTCGTGGTTTAAGTGTTGGTTTTGGCTGCATTAGTACTCAACATAGGCCCAACCAGGCTTAGTACAAAGGTGTCTGCTCGGTCAGATCTCCAGGTTCATGTAATTTTTTTTCCTTCCTCTTTATTTCCTTATTTGTAATTTAGCATTCTTCTTTTTTTGTTTTTCATTTATGCATTTTTTTAGTTTTTTTTTTTTGCTTTTAGCATGCATAGTCTAATTTAGTTTTTTGCTTAGTTCCTAGTTTTTCTTATTTGCGATTGCAATGCTTTAGTTTAGTATATTTGTTTTCATAGCATAGATTTAATTTAACTTTTTTAGGCTAGATAGGGATCACATATGCCTCTCCCATCCGTATCACATTTTTTTAATACATGGTTTTGCTTACTTATTTTTTGCTTGAATCAGGCATATAGAATATATTTCTTTTATACTTTTATCAATCATGCAATACATTATTATTTTACCACGCAACTAGATCACCTTGCACCCACATGCACCACTTGTATGAAACTAGACGGGGTCAGCCTGGTAGCATACCCTGTGGCATTAGCTCAGATGTGTGAAACCTGAATCTAGTTGGATCTTCATACAATAACTCCTTAAAAATCATAGTTTTTTCTAAGATGTTTTCAAAATCAACTTCTTAAAATGATTTGAAAAGCCCTAGGTCATGTGGCGTTGCAGTCCAATGTTAGTTCAGCTTTCTACTGCCTAGTCCATACCTTTCTTAGAGCCCACCATCTATGAACAAAGTCCCATAGTCCTATATCTAGTAAATTTCATTAATATCCATGTATAAAAAAAAAGAATGAAGATCATACCATGTCATATGGCTTCACTAAGATCAAGCATAAGACCATCCCAAGTAGGTTCAAGTCCAGTTTAGGTAAGACTAAACCTAGTACTCTTGACCGGCCTACCCTTAGCTTATTCGGAACTTGGATTTAAATTCAAAAAATTGGATTCAAATAATGAACCATATGCTGATCTAAATCATGATATTAAACCCAATTCTAGCACATTTGATTTTGGGATCTCAGGTATTGCATTTCGGATCTGGGTTTCTAAATATTGGATCATGGATTTTAGACCATAAATATCATATTATGAATCTTTGCTTATGAATGTAGCACATTTTATGTCTTTTCACACATTTGGAGTGGGAGAACAATGAGTCCAGTTGGCTTGATTCTCCTCAGCAAAGCTCAACTATAGCTCGAGTTTTAGCTGAATTTTTGGTGTCGCAAATCAAGCTTAAGTTCACAGCTCTCGACTCATTTACTTTAGTGAGTCGAGTTATGAGTTTATGGAACTTGAGGTGGCTCAAGTTTATGGGAGTCAACTCAACTCATAGGTCTTACCGGCTCACCTTTTGAATCGTGAACTCATACGTTAACATTATCGATCTCGTTTAAACAAGCTCGATGAATTTAACAAGAGATTCACTGCATTGAGTTGACTTGAACAAGCTTGAAAGGGAGACCCATTTTAATAATTTATGCCTTGTGTAATTGCCCATCCGTTGGGCCACTTTTGGTGGAGAGAGAAAACAACCCGGTCACAGGGAGGACATGCAAAGAGGAGTAAGATGAAGATGCCAACACACTTTTGCCTATCAGATTTGCTCATTTTCCTCTCTTGTTTGCAGGGGACATTTGGAATTGTGTGATACATCTTTGACTGAAGCTGGAAATGAGGAAAAAAGAAAAAGGTTAGGCGAATTCCCTTCATTTTTTTCACTTTTTTGCTTCTTGACGACCATCTTCGGTGAAAGAACGTGGAGCATGAGAGGTTGTCTTTAAGCTGTTTTATTCAATGGCCTCGCTTGGTTTTTTTAATATCTTCAAGGGATCAGGTCTTCGAGCTTTGGAGAGGGAAAGCCAACAAAGATTTGGGAGAGTTTTGGGTGTCATTTTGAGTAATTATTTCTTATTTGCTGGGATATGAAGGGCTCGTAATGGATTCGGAACAGAGATGCAAAAGATCGACAGGAAGCAGTGGCATTACTAGGCAATGTCCAGGCATTACCCTGTGCTTTTTCGCGAGCGAGTGACACGCACAATGATTTCCTGGAAATTCTATTGCCGAGCTATGCCACAGCATTCTATCAGACCTTTTGCATCTCTGTTCCGAATCCATTACGACCCCTAGATATCCCAGCACCAAAGAAGTAATTACCCTAAAGAACACCAGAAACTCTCCCAAATCTTCATTGACTTTCCCTCTCCAAAGCTAGAAAGCTCCAACCTTGAGAGAAAAAACAAAAACAAGCAAGCTCACTGAATAAAAAATCCAAAAGACAATCTCTCACTCCCCCTGTGGTTTCACCAAAAACAGTCTTCAAGAAGCGAAAGAGTGAAAAGGTAAAAGGGAATTCGTCTCCCCTTATCTTTTTTTCCTCGTTTTCTACTTCAGCCAAAGATGTATCACGAAATTCGTAATGTCCCCTGCAAACAAGAAAGGAAAATGAGCAAATCCGATGGGCAAAATTGTGCTGGCATCATCGTCTTACTCTCCCCTCTTCACATGTCCTCTCTGCGGCCGCCTTGTTTTCTCTAAGAGGCCCAACACACGCAGGCATAAATAATTAAAATGGCCTGTAACCTGTAATACAGTATGACTCACTTTTGTCACTTCATACTCATAATAATATCCCCAACTAGTAATCTTCCTTATTTTCACAATCTCTCTCTCTTACGAAGAGGGCTTTTACGCTCGACTTAGAAAAATACATTTGAAACCTTCAATTTTTTTATTGTTTCAATAATAGGGCTGGAAGCTGAAGATTTTGAGCCCGTGACCTTTTTCTTTTCACATCTTTCCTCAAAACCTGTTGAAACATATTTTTAATGTCTTTTAAATTGACAATAAAATCCTATTTCTTAAGTGTTAAAATACGCATCGAAACAATCCATTAAATACGCATCGAAACAAATTCCATTTCTTAAGTGTTAAAATCAAATCCAATTTGAACAAATCAATTGATTTCTTCATCAAATTTTAAATATTTTTATATTCATTCCCATACAATATGACTCGCTTTTGTCACTTTCATACTCATAATAATATCCCTAAATAAAACTAGTAATCTTGCTTATTTTCACAATAGACAAAGAATTTGAGTCAGAATAGCACGTCAATCTTGACTTTTAGCAGCTTTTTTCACGTCACCCAAATATCTAACGAATTAATAAGCTTTCTAAATGACTAGTTAGGTTTTCACATATGGAGTACCCATACATTTTGAAAATGGGTTCTTAACATACAAATTCAATTTGAAATAGAATTTTTCATTGTCAATTTAAAAGACATTAAAAATATGCTTCAACAGGTTTTGAGGAAAGACGTGAAAAGAAAAAGGTCACGGGCTCAAAATCTTCAGCTTCCAACCCTATTATTGAAACAATAGAAAAATTGAAGGTTTCAAATGTATTTTTCTAAGTCGAGCGTAAAAGCCCTCTTCGTAAGAGAGAGAGATTATGAAAATAAGCAAGATTACTAGTTTTATTTGGGGATATTATTATGAGTACGAAAGTGACAAAAGCGAGTCATACTGTATGGGAAAACAGCTGACATCCTTGCGGCTGCCTATTTTCTCCAGTACTCAACTTGTAACCTGCTATGTTATATTCATCGGCTTTTCAACATACCCTTTATTCAACATACCTTTTAAATTTAGCAAATGCATTAGCTTCATGTAGCAGAAGCTCATTATTGGTGAATAAGTTATAGAATAACTAAGTTTGACAAAATAAAACCAGACATCAGATGAATAGCTGCCAATGGTAGATGGGACAATTAAAAAAAGGAAACAGAAAAAGGAGGATGAAGAAGAAGAAGACCCATAGGAAGATGGTTGAAGAAAAAAGGAAAACAAAACCAATTTGAACAAAATGGCCAACAGGCCCTTTTCCAGCAAGGAGCATAGCATGGTTAGGGTCATTCCCAACTCTAGTACAAGCTCTTTGCCTTGGAATTTGGTGCCTTGCCCCTCCCCATGTATGTCTCTATTTATAGCTGTTGAGAGGAGAGAACATTTCTCCGTAATAGGAAGAAAACTAAATTTTTAACGGAAAGTCAGGTCACACACTAAATCAAGCTATTTCATGAAAATTGAATGACCATGAATCTGAAATCTAAATCAGATCCAAGTTCGATTTTTATATTTGAATTTCTATCGAATAATAGACATTAAAAAATGGATATCTGAATTCTAAATTTGAATGGAATAACCTACAAACTTTGTCCATGCATGCAATATTTCTACCAATATTGGTCTGTTCGGTCCTTATAAGATATTGACCAATATGTTAATGAAATAACAAAGATACCAATCCCTTGACTGACACGGTGTGATATAATTTGATGAATATCAGCTTGCACATTAGTTTTTAGGGCTTCCTATGTGATTTGGAACCCAAGATGATTTGCAACCCGATGCCTACAACATGCACTTGACTTTTTTGAGACAAATGCTTTAATATATATATATATATATCCATTATTGGTTGCTCTAATTTATTATGCACAGGTAATTTAAGTATAAATTCCATTTCTTATAGGTTATTTTGAGTATACAGTTCTTTCGTCATTAATATTTTTGTTATATGCTTCTAGAAAAATATACAAGTGTCAAAATTCAATTTGTAGCACATAGAACACAGGATATATGCTTTGAACACAAGATTTGAAATTCTGAGTTCACACACACACACACTCTCTCTCCCTCCTCTTTCTTTGTTAGATGTTCGGAGAATTTCACTGTTTATTTAAATGGTAAATGATGGTGTATCTATTTAAGTTATACCTATTTGCCAATACTAAAGTTATAAAGGGCAGTGGCTGGAAAAGTGTTGCCTTAAACTCTTAATGACTTTTTTTTTATAATAAGTAGAGTTTTATGTGGCCCAAGTCAAGCTTTTTATGTAGTCAGTGTATCAACTTAAAATTGTATCATTTTGCTCATTATTAACCAGATTAAATGGTACCCCTTTTGGGAATTCGAGCACAAGATGGTGGAGGAAGTGTCCATCCACGAGCTAATTGTGACTAATGAAAGGAGAGGACTAGGTAATTTGACCTACTCGCTGCATGTGTTTGGAGTTCAAAAACAATCAATTATACAGTTTAAACATTAAAAAAATGGAAGATCATGATCCGTTTTCTTTTCAGCAAAGAAGTACCATACCACCTTACATAGCTGTCCTGAAACTCGCTTCTGCTTTATGTAAACACTAGAGTGAGTATTTAAAGGTTGAAATTGAACCCTATTTAACCAGACCTACATCTGAATGCTGCTACAAATTCTCAAGGGCATGATTAAATGACACTTTAAGGTGGTACTTTAGAGGCAAAACGTTCTTTGAGGTGTGTTTAGGGTGACAGTCAAAAGATGGTTTTGCCAAAAACCCAATTTTGATAAATGATATTTCCAAATGGAACTGAATATTAACAAATGACAAGTAATTAAGCTAAAAAATAGTTTGTATTTGTTTTGTAGAAAATTTCACATTATTTGCTATTTTCTCAATGGACCAATACTTTCTTGTACGAGCTTGTAAGTTTATGAAATATACAAGCAAGCTCAATGAATAAAAAATCCAAAAGACAATCTCTCACTCCCCCTGTGCTTTCACCAAAAACAGTTTTCAAGAAGCGAAAGAATGAAAAGGTAAAAGGGAATTCGTCTCCCCTTATCTTTTTTTCCTTGTTTTCTACTTCAGCCAATGATGTATCACGAAATTTCTAATGTCCCCTGCAAACAAGAAAAAAAAAAAGAGAAAATCCGATAGGCAAAATTGTGCTGGGATCATCATCTTACTCTCCCCTCTCCACAAGTCCTCTTTGCGGCCGCCTTGTTTTCTCTAAGAGGCCCAATGGAAGAGCAATTACACGCAGGCATAAATAATTAAAATGGCCCCTGCCTATTTTCTCCAGTACTCAACATGCAACCTGCTATGTTATATTCATCAGCTTTTCAACATACCCTTTGTGGAAAGAGTCAGACCCGAGACTGTGTACTAATTAAGCTCCTTGGAATTTGGTGCCTTGCCCCTCCCCATGTATGTCTCTATTTATAGCTTTTGATAGGAGAGAACTTTTCTCCACAATAGGAAGAAAACTAAAATTTTAACGGAAAGTCAGGTGACACACTAAATCAAGCTATTTCATGAAATATCGACTTTCTAACCACATTTTTGCTGGGAAACATGATTGAATGACCATGAATCTGGAATCTAAATCAGATCCGAGTTCAATTTTTATATTTGAATTTCTATCGAATAATTGACATTAAAAAATGGATATCTGAAATCGAAATTTGAATGGAATTACCTACGAACTTTGTCCATGCATGCAATATTTCTACCAATATTGGTCCGTTCGGTCCTTATAAGATATTGACCAATATGTCAATGAAATAACAAAGATACCAATCCCTTGACTGACACGGTGTGATAGAGTTTGATGAATATCAGCATGCACATTAGTTTTTAGGGATTTCTATGTGATTTGGAACCCAAGATGATTTGCAACCCGATGCCTACAACATGCACTTGACTTTTTGGGACAAATGCTATAATATATATATCCATTATTGGTTGCTCTAATTTATTATGCACAGGTAATTTAAGTATAAATTCCATTTCTCATAGGTGATTTCGAGTATACTGTTTTTTCTTCATTAACATTTTTGTTATATGCTTCTAGAAAAATATACAAGTCTCAAAATTCAATTTGTAGCACATAGAACACAGGATATATGCTTTGAACACAAGATTTGAAATTCTGAGTTCACACACACACACACTCTCTCTCCCTCCTCTTTCTTTGTTAGATGTTCGGAGAATTTCACTGTTTATTAAAATGGTAAATGATGGTGTATGAATTTAAGTTATACCTATTTGCCAATACTAAAGTTATAAAGGGCAGTGGCTGGCATAGTGTTGTCATAAACTCTTAATGACTGTTTTTTTTTATAGTAAGTAGAGTTTTATGTGGCCCAAATCAATCTTTTTGTGTAGTCCGGGTATCAACTTAAAATTGTATCATTTTGCTCAATATTGACGAGATTAAATGGTACCCCTTTTGGGAATTCGAGCACAAGATGGTGGAGGAAGTGTCCATCCACGAGCTAATTGTGACTAAAAAAAGGACATGACTAGGTAATTTGACCTACTCGCTGCATGTGTTTGGAGTTTGAAAACAATCAATTATACAGTAATAGGATTTGGCTGCAACCAAGATAAATGAGGCAATTTCAAACTCCAGAAACAGTTTAAACATTAAAAAAATGGAAGATCATGATCTGTTTTCTTTTCAGCAAAGAAGTACCATACCACCTTACATAACTGTCCTGAAACTCGCTTCTGCTTTATGTAAACACTAGAGTGAGTATTTAAAGGTTGAAATTGAACCCTGTTTAACGAGACGTAAATCTGAATGCTGCTACAAATTCTCAAGGGCATGATTAAAAGACACTTTAAGGCAGTACTTTAGAGGCAAAAACGTTCTTTGAGGTGTGTTTAGGGTGACAGTCGAAAGATGGTTTTGCCAAAAACCCAATTTTGATAAATGATATTTCTAAATAGAACTGAATATCAACAAATGACAAGTAATTAAGCTAAAAAATAGTTTTTATTTTTCTTGTAGAAAATTTCACATTATTTGCTATTTTCTGAATGGACCAATACTTTCTTGTATGAGCTTGTAAGTTTATGAAATATACAAAAGCTTTCTTCTGTATGGTTTCAGTTAAATTTCTATTTTGGAATTATGACGAAACACAGGTAAGGGAAATGGAAGGGCTAAAACACAGAATTTCAATTTCAGCATACTCGACTCAATGCTAAGAGTTATATGTTGGACCTAGAACATGTGAATTGTTTGTCTATCCTGAATGACCAAAATGCGCTTCTAATTTACAAAGAAATGTACTTACAAGGGCAAAAATGGAATGATGGGGATGTTTATATTATCTATATGAAGGAGAAGGCAACTGGTTGAAAATCAGTACATGTTTTAGTCTTTAGATTAAATTGATCAATGCTAAGGGACAAGAGCACCAGCCTCAAGGTGCATAGAGCAGATATCTCCAGTTTGATTAATTTTTTTTGGTGCTCCGCTTTTTTATCTTAAATGTCTAGGAAACATAAATCAAATTGAAGCTGATTTCAATACAGGGAATAGAATCATAGACTGGCACTCGAAAGAGCACCTTTGGATGGGGGTTTGAGAGGTTAACCACTTGGGTTGCTGAAGGAGAATTTTAAGCTGCTTGGCATCACTAGAAATTCAAGATTGAGTGGACAGAGACCCAATAAGGTCAGATTTGAGCAGGATCTTCTGAAAGAATCAATCCATCGCTCATGGGGATCTTGTAATTGCGGGAGGGATGCAGGATGATTGATAGTGGGAGGAAGTGCTAGACCTTTTCTTGTTTTTATAGTCCAACCGATCGACGGAAGAAGAACCTCGATCATTCTGATGGAGGTTAACATGAGGATGCTTTTTCCTTCTCAGACCAATTTTTTTGGTTTTTCAAGAGGTTTATTTATAATTCATGTGAAATCAAAAGCTGATATGGAGATTATTCTGTAAATTGCATGTGTGGATCCCCAAAATTCAGTCCAAATGACTATTTTACCCATCATGGGTCTTTTTTTTGACCAAACAAGCAAATTTCACATTAGCATTGAACACCTAGACACGAATCACCTACGTTGTCTAATCGAAAAATAACCGGTTAACACCTGCACTCAATCATTCTGACTTGGAGACTATAGTTTTTAACTAAATTTTTGAGAATTGCCTAACATTTCATTAATGAGGTCATTTCTCAAATTTACATAACCTAAGGAGTTGCTAGAGTATGCTCACTAGGGTTTTCTAAGCCTGTAGTGTGCTCACTGTAGCTCATTCAACTCACAGGAACAATGCACCTGTCAATTTTGGAACACCTAGACAATGTCAATCCGAACCCATTTAGGATCTTGTTTATAATGTACAAGTCAGTGTCTCATTAGTTTGGTATATGTTCATTCATGCCGGTTTGCGTTCCAAAGGTTTTGGATGTCTTTCTCTCTCCTATTTTCAAGAGTTTGAGTTCAACTCAATAGAGCGAGTTGAAACCAAGCTAGGATCTTGTTTATCATGAATAAATTAATCTTCCTTTAATTAGGTCTGAGTTTATTTTTGTCGGTTTAAGTTCAATTCAATTCCGAGTTCTTTCTATCTACTATTTTCAAGGCCTTGAGCTGAATTTGAGTTCAACAAGATAGGGTGAGCTAAAAACCAATTTAAGGTTATGTTTATTATGCACAAATTAATCTTATCTAAGTTTGGTTTGAGTTCATTCATCTTGTCTTGAGTTTAGTCCAGTTTAGAAGCCCCTAGAGCTATTTCTCTCTCATATATTCAGAAGTTTGAGGTCAAGTTAAGGGTGGGTATCGGGCCGGGCCGGCCGTGCCCGATCCAGACCGTCGGGCCGGCCAGCCCTGCCCGATCCGGCCCGTCGGGCCGGCCAGCCCTGCCCGGGTCTCGTTCCGGGCCCGGCCCATTTAAATTAAAAAAATATTTTTTAATTATAAAATAACATTGTCAATATAAAATGTATTTATTAAGAATAAAAAAATATTATTAAACAAAAAAATTGAAAAAAATATATTTTTATCTTACCGGGCCTAAACGGGCTGGGCCGGGCCGACCCGGGCCTAGATTTTCCCTGCCCAAACCTGGCCCATACCGAGTCGGGCCGGGCTGGGCCGGCGGAGGCCTGGCCCGATGCCCAGCCTTAGCTCAAGTCGGTAGACAAAGCTGAAATCTAGCTGAGCTTATATTCATCACTCATACATCAACCGTTTCTTTGATCGGTTTGAATTCGTTTGTCCCAGGTTGATTTCAATTCAGTTCTAAAAGCCATGGAGTTCATTCCTGTCATTTGCTGCACTCTCTAAACTGCTCTGAAGCTCAATTTAGCTGAATTGGATCATTTTTTTTAAATATTTCAGCATATCCTTACACGTAAGTAATTTTTCCAAGCACCTTCGGCTCCACTAATGAAAATTCTAAGGATAACTAGATGCCGTTATATATATGACATTTACAGCTTCATTAAAATTGAAATTTTGATGTTTAAAATAATTTGGAGGGAATTTTTCAGTAAAACTTTCTATAGAGCCATCTTAAAAGCAGGCCCACTTAGATCGAGGAAACTCATATGGAACTCCAAAATTACACACAAGAGTAAAATGGCCTATTCTTTTGAAGACATATTTGTCTACATAACATAAGTCATAGGCTACGTATACCCTGCTTTATGATGTTCTTTAATTTCTAGAACCTTGGTTCAAACTAGCTTCCTTATCTGAACATGTTTCAGCGTAAAATCACACATAGTGGTACTTTGGCTATCTACCACCATGCACATTTTTCTATAAAACCTTACTTATGAGTCACTTGCACCTAAGTTAGTTTTTCAAGGCAATCACATTAATCGGGTAGGCTCGACCTTAGGCTCAGCCTGCCGTAATTTCTCATTAAACCCATATTTTTTAAAAATTGCACTCAAGTGAGCCCACAGAACCTGCACCCAACCTAAGTCAAAACCTAGTTTTAAATACTGAATCTAGCCTGGGTTGAGCCAGGTCCAGTTCATGTCATACAACCTGAACACACCAAGCCCAGGTAGAGCCAGGTCCAAGTTCAAGCCATTTCAAATTCTTGATCTGGATTTCATACCCAAGTCTAATTTCTACATCTGGATCCATTATCCAAGTCTTAGATCTGAGATCTATTTTCATAGCCAATTCCGGGATATGCAGGAGTAAGATGATGATGCCAACACAATTTTGCTTCTCAGATTTGCTCATTTTCCTCTCTTGTTTGCAGGGACATTTCAAATTTCGTGATACATTTTTGGCTGAAGAAGGAAATGAGGAAACAGATAAAGGTGTGGCAAATTCCCATCGATTTTTTCACTCTTTTGATTCATGCGGACTATTTTTGGTGAAAGAATGTAGAGCATGAGAGATTGTCTTTTAGATTTTTTATTCAATGGCCTTTGAGCTTTAGTGAGGGAAAACTGACAAAGATTTGTGAGAGTTTTCAGTGTTCTTTTGAGTAATTATTTTTCAGGTGCCGGAATATCAAGGGCTCCGAATGAATTCAAAACAAAGATGCAAAAAATCTGATAGGAAGCAGTGGCGTTACGCAACCGCCAGGCATTACCCTGTGCTTCTTGGTGAGTGAGCGATGCTTCCCGCACAATACTTTCTTGGCAATGCCACAGCTTTCTGTCAGATCTTTCGCTTTTCTGTTCCGAATCCATTATGAGCCCTAGATATCCCAGCACCTAAGAAATATTTAGGTAAAAGAATACCAGAAACTCTCCCAAAAGTTTCATTGGCTTTCCCTGTCCAAAGCTAAAAAACTTGATCAATGAGAGAAATTTCATTTGCCACGGTATAAAAAATCCAAAAGACAATCTCTCACGCCCGCCTATTAGGGCTGCACAATGAGTCAAGCCAACTTGGGCTCGACTCGAAGTCGCTCGAGTAAACTCGACTCGAGCTTGACTCGTTTTTTATACGAGTCAAGCTCGAGATTAAATATAAACTCGAGTATGTTAAAGAGCTGAGTTCGAGTTAGTCGAACTCGACTCGGCTCGACTTTAATTTCTTTTTTTTTCTTTTTTTTTTTAGTTTTTCCTCTTTTTTCCTCTCACCCACACAGCCTATCTCATTTTTTATTGTTTTGCATTTTTTAATTTTCCCTTCTTTTTTTTCCTCTTTAGTCCTTTTACCCTCATTATTACACCCCACTTTCATCATTACACTTTTCAATCAATCAATCACTCTTTTCATTCTCTCTCCATTTTTCTCTTAACTCACCACGCTCGTCCTCCCCATGCCTTAATGGGGTGCTCATGACAGGTGGAGAATCAGGCTGTTGTTCATGAAGACATCGTCGTCATCGAAACCCGCCTTCAAAATTTGGTCAAGATTTGGGCATGGAGCTGCGAGCCCTCGGATGGAGTCAAAAGGAAGGCACATGCCTTGAGGGCGAAAGGAAATGAGTACTTGTCAAAGCAGTAGCCGTATCGCAGCATGCACATTACTGAGGATAGATGAGTTTAAACGAGCCACTTGAGTCGAGCTTGATCTTGAAGCTCGAGTCGAGCTCGAGCTTGAAGGCAGTCGCTCAAGTCAAGCTCGAGCTGATTAAACATGGGTCGAGCCGAGCTCGAGCTCGACTCGACTCATGTGAAGCCCAACCCCCTGTGCTTTCACCAAAAACAGTAGTCAAGAAACAAAAGAGTGAAAAGACAAAAGGGAATTGGTCTCCCCTTTTCATTTTTTTCTAGTTTTCTACCTCAGCCAAAGATGTATCATGAAATTCTGAATGTCCCCTGCAAACAAGAAAGGAAAATGAGCAAATCCAATGCGCAAAATTGTGCTGGCATCATCCTCTTCACGTGTCGGCTTTGCGGTTGACTTATTTTCTCTGAGAGGCAAGGGCAACTACACGGAGGCATAAATAATTAAAATGGAGCCTGCATATTTTCTCCAGTACTCAACTTATAACCTGCTTTGTGAAATTCATCGGCCTCTCTACATACCCTTTGCAGAAGGAGTCAGACAAGAGAATCTGCGCTAATTAAGCTCCTTTACTCTTTTCCCATTTTCTCAAAGTTCAGGACATGCCCAAGCTCTAGCAACAAGCCAAATTTTCTAAAGTCAAGCTGAATGCTCCATCAGATGACTCATAAATTGCCTGTTGGGAGGTTTGTAGCTGTGTCCTTGTGGCATTGATCATATGCATGACTTTCTTTATGCCATTAAGAATTGCAATTCAGCGAATGTGTTAGCTTCATGTAGCCGCTCTTTGGGAGGGATCTCAACGATTGTTTGGTGGCCGGAGTTTTTCGCCATCGCCAAAATATGAAACTGATTCACGGAGGAAGCAGCGGCCATCTGACTGGCATCGCCAATCAACTGGACAAACGACGATTCGCTGACGTTGTTCCTCCATAGGTTATGATGCCTGAGATTGGAAGCCATGAAGGCCGAATTCACCTCACTCAGCTGGTTGACCATGAACGCCTGAGTTGCCAGTGGAAGCGGGATGCCGATGAACTGCTGGTGGTTTGCCAGCAATGAATTTCTGGCTTGCTGATTGACCAAAACTACTTTGACTTGTGTCGTTGGCTTGGGAAATCCATCATATCTTGGGTTCATCAGGTACTGTGTCTGCAAGCTGTCCGATTTAATCTCTGCGCCATTGCCAGAGAAGTGAGTAGCCATGATTTCTGAAATTGACAGAACGAAAGCCCTAGTATTCAATTAACAGATCAATCATCTTCCAATCAATAATGAAAGAATGATCTTCGTCCGGCCGCTGCTGACACCCATTACGATGAAAGGATAGTTGGTAGTTCCAGAACTTGAAGTACCAAGTATTAGAGCCATCCGATAATGTGAAATCATGACAAGGCCAAACGGTGGGCGAGATCCCTCCCCAACCGGGGCTGCAAAGGGAGCATAGAATAAGTTGTAGAATAACCAAGTCCACAAAAATAAAACCAGAAATTTGAGTTTTCAAATTTCTTTGCATATCACTACTTTTAAGTCTTTCCATACACTTGGGGTAGGTGAACAACGATTCTAGTTCATTTGATTCTACTCATCAAAGCTCAAATCTAGCTCGAGTTTTAGCCGGGTTTTTGAGGTCGTGAGTTAAGCTTAAGTTCACATCTTGACTCATTTACTTTAGTGAGTCTAGTCATGAGTTTATGGAACTCGAGTCGGACTGCATTGAGATGACTTTAATGAGCTTGAAAGGGAGACCCATTTTAATAATTTATGCCTTTTGTAGTTGCCCTTCCTTTGGGCCTCTTTTGGTGGAGAGAAAACAAGGTGGTCATATTGAGGACATGCGAAGAGGGGAGAGTTTATGTAAACTCGCATAGGCTCAAGTTTACCTGAGTTGACTGAAGTCATAAGTCATACTGGTCCACCTTTTGAAACGTGAACTCATAAGTTAATATTATCGAGCCCAGCTTGACAGTTTAAGAAGAGCTTCGCTGCATTGAGACGACTTTAACAAGCTTGAAACGGAGACCCGTTTTAATAATTTATGCCTTGTGTAATTTCCCTTCCGTTGGGCCTATTTCAGCGGAGAGGGAGAACAAGGCGGTCACAGCGAGGACATGCGAAAAGGGTAGAGTAAGGTGACGATGCCAACACAATTTCGCCTATCGGACTAGCTCGTTTTCCTTTCTTGTTCGTCGGGGACATTTGGAATTTCGTGATACATTTTTTGCTGAAACAGGAAATTAGGAAGGAAGATAAGGTGAGGCGAATACCCTTCCATTTTTTCACTCTTTTGTTTCTTGATCACTATTTTCGGTGAAAGATTTCTGTTGGAACGTGGAGCATGAGAGATTTGTCTCTTAGATATTTTTATTCAATGGCCTTTGAGCTTTAGAGAGGGAAAGCCAACAAAGATTTCTGAGAGTTCTTGGCGTTCTTTTTGAGTAATCAATTCTTAGGTGCTGGGATATCAAGGGCACGTAATGGATTCGGAACAGAGATGCAAAAGATCTGACAGGAAGCAATGGCCAGACATTACCAGGTGCTTCTTGGTGAGCGGATGATGCTTCTCTCACACTGATTTCCTCGCAACACTATTGCCGAGCTGTGCAACAGCTTTCTACCAGATCCTTTGCATCTCTGTTCCGAATGCATTACGAGCCCTAGATATCCCAGCAGCTAAAAAATAATTATTCAGAAGAACAATAGAAACTCTCCAAATCTTCATTGGTTTTCCCTCTTTGAAGCTCAAAAGCCGGTTCCCTCAGAGAAATAAAAAAACAAAGCAAGGTTACCGAATAAAAAGTCCAAAAGAAATGTCTCACGCACCCTGTGCTTTCATTAAGACAGTCGCCAAGAAGTAAAAGAGTAAAAAAACAAAAGGAAAAATGAGCAACTTGAAGATGTATCATGAAATGCAAATGTCATCTGCAAACAAGAAAGGAAAATGAGAAAATCGGATAGGCAAAATTGTGCTGGCATCATCGTCTTACTCTACCCTCTTCACATGTCCTCTTTGCGGCTGCCTTGTTTTTTCTAAGAGGCCCAATGGAAGGGCAATTATGCGGAGGCATAAATAATTAAAATGGGCCCTGCCTATATTCTCCAGTACTCAACTCATAACCTGCTTCGTGATATTCATCGGCTGCTAGCCTTCCCTTTGCGGAAAGAGTCAGAGCAGAGACTGCACACAAATTCAGCTCCTTTACTTTTTTACCTTTACCAAGCTCCAGCAAAAAGAAAAATTTTCTAACAGACATTATCTGCTAATTAGAGAAGTAAATTTACACTACTGCATTTGTCACCCATTGTCTGGTAAGAGGGTCCGCATTACAAAACCTATAGTCATTGCCATGACCTGGGCTGCCACAAAAAAATGGGTTTTTGAAGCATGCTCTATGAAAAAGCCGGATGCATAAATAAGTATAGAATAACCAAGTCTGAAAAAATAAAGCCAGACATGAGAAGAATAGCTGCCAATGGTAGATGGGACGATTACTAAAAAGGAACAGAAAAAGAAGGATGACGAAGAAGAAGAAACAGGGGAAGATGTTGAAGAAAAACGGAAAACAAGGGAAGAGGAAATAGACAAAAAAAAAAAAGCAGAGGAAGACAGAGAGGAACGGAAAAACGACAAAATCTGATCTAATCCCCTAAAACATAGCCCAAAACAAAGCCAATTTGAACAAAATGGCCAACAGTCCCTTTCCTAGCAAGGAGCATAGCAAGCTTAGGGTCATTCCCAACTTCTAGTACAAGCTCATTGCCTTTTAATTTGGTGCCATTCTGCTCCCCATGTCTGTCTCGTCTATAGCTGTTGAGAGGAAATAACTTTTCTTCAAAATAGGAAGAAAACTAATTTTTGAATTGAAAGCCAGGTCACACACTAAATCAAACTATTTCATGAATTATTGACTTTTTAAGCAAATTTTTGCAGGGAAACATGATTGAATGACCACAAATCTGAAATCTAGATTGGATCCAAGATTGAGTATTATATTTGAATTTCTTTAGAGTAATAGACATTAAGAAACGGATATCTGAATCGAAATTTGAATGAAATAACCTATGAACTTTGTCCATGCATGCAATATTTCAACCAATATTGGTCCGTTCGGTCCTTATACAATATTGACCAATATATTAATCAAATAACAAAGATACCAGTCCTTTGACTGACACGGTGTGATAGAGTTTGATGAATATCAGCATGAACACTAGTTTTTGAGGATTCCAATGTGATTCGGAACCCAAGATGATTTGCAGCTCGATGCTACAACATGCATTTGACTTTTAGGACAAATGCTATAATATATATGTCCATTCTTGGTTGCTCTAATTTATTATGAACTGCTAATTTTAGTATAAAGTCCATTTCTCATATGTTATTTTGACTATACAGTTATTTCTTCATTAGTATCCTTGTTATATGTTTCTAGAAAAAATACAAGTGTCAAAATTCCATCTTTACCACATAGAAAACAGGATATAAGCTTTGTACACAAGATTTAAAATTCTGAATTCTCACACACACACACACACACGCATACACTCTTTCTCTCTCCCTCCTCTTTCTTTGTTAGATATTCAGAGAATTTCACTGTTTATTTAAGTTATACCGATTTGCCAATACTAGTCAAGTTGTAAAGGGCAGTGGCAGGCAAAGTGCGGTCATAAACTCTTAATGGTAGTTTTTTTTTAATAAGCAGAGCTTTATATGCCCAAGTCAAGCTTTTCATGTAGTCAGCGTATCAACTTAAAATTGTATCCTTTTGCTCAATATTAACCAAATCAAATGGTGCCCTTTCGGGAATTCGATCACAAGATGGTGGAGGAAATGTCCATCCATGAGCTAATTGTGACTAAGCAAAAGACATGACTAGGTAATTGGACATAATCGCTGCATGTGTATGGAGTTCGAATACAATCAAACATACATCAATAGGATTTGGCTGCAACTAAGACAAATGAGGCAATTTCAACTTCCAACAAGAACAGTCTAAACATTTAAAGATGGAAGATCATGATCCTTTTTCTTTTCAGAAAAGTAGTACCACACCCACGTTATATGGTTGTCCTAAAACTTTCTTCTTCTTTATATAAACATTAGAGTTATATGTTGGGGCTAGAACATGCGAATTGTTTTTCTTGGCCAAATGACAAAGTTTCCCTTCTGATTAAAAAAACAATCCAGTTATAAGGGCAAAAATCAAATGATGGGGATGATTATTTACCAAAACGACTAAAATACCTCCTTTTCTATAATGGTAGAAATACTCCTTTGTATTCAGTAAATCGGCAACACTTGCATTTCTCTATGGTGTGTGTGTGTGTGTGATAGAGAGAGAGAGATTCAATTAGGTGCTCAAGATAGTAACTTTCATTTGCCCTGATGATGAAAGAATTATGTGAAGGAGAAGGCGACCGGTTGAAAATCTGACCATCTTTTAGTGTTTAGATTCAATTGAACAACGCCAAGAGACATGAGTAACACCCTCAAGGTGCATAGTGCAGTTAGTCATGCTAGGGGTTGAATGGGCATGTCTCTAGTTTGAATCAGTTCCTTTTGGTGCGATGCTTTTGCATCTTAAATGTCAAGGAAACATAGACTAAGTTGAAGCTGATTTCAACATAGGAATTAGAAAGTGGTGTAACCTTCAGCACTGACCTTCTCAATCTCTACAAATGGGAATGCTGGCCTTCGTGTCAAGCATCAAGAGAGTGGTGAATGCCTTGAGCAAGAGTTTAGTAAGTTCGTGTGTTCACTTCATGAGCTGGAGTGTGGGAGTTTCAAGTGAGATCACTTTGTATTGGTTTTGTGATTAAGCTTTCTTTAAGTAAGCTTTGTCAAGTTTATTATTGGGAATTATTTTGGACATCGTAACTCTACAAGTTCTTCCCCATATAGAATATTTGGGTTCGGATCTAAGTCATATCTAGGGCCCACATTTTTTACTACAGGGTACTGGGGAATCCCAGAATGGGACCAGAACAAACTGTTGCATTGGTAACGCATCCTGTTTGAGGATTTTATTTTTTGTGATGTACATATTATTGCCACTCAATGAAAAACATTAGTGGCCTTTATGTGGCTTAACCTATGCTGCAAGGCATTACCAAAAGTCATGAAGGAGGCAAGTCTTAAAAGTTTCTGCAAAATGGGGGCATGAGCTCTTCTTTCTCGAGAAGAAGGTATCTGGGAATCCCAGAATGGGACCATAACAAACTGTTGCATTGGTAACGCATCCTGTCTGAGGATTTTATTTTTTGTGATGTACATATTATTGCCACTCAATGAAAAACATTAGTGGCCTTTATGTGGCTTAATCTATGCTGCAAGGCATTACCAAAAGTCATGAAGGAGGCAAGTCTTAAAAGTTTGTGGAAAATGGGGGCATGAGCTCTTCTTTCTCGAGAAGAAGGTGCTGATGGGTGCCCATATTTTGTAATGAACATCCTAAGCCAGGGAATTTTAACGATTTTGATGCTTGTGCATTTTGGTACTGCCTAACAGGTAATATTTTGTGGTATGCTCCTGATAGAGGAAAAGCTGATCTAGATGAATATTGATAGCATTTTTATATTGCTGGAGCTTGTTTCAGGCTTTATGTAAGTTTAGTAAATTGGAATGAGTTATTTTATTATTTAAGCAGATATTTGATTTTTATTACTGCATTTATTGGAGTCCTTCCTTAACACTAAATAGTAAACATTAAACTGCGCTATAGTTTGGAGTTGCCCATAATCTTCTTCGTTTTAGAAACTTAAAAATCTTTCAGATTTTTCCCAACTAGGAAGGCAATGCTTGGTCACTTCCCATTAGTGGCGGGGATTGAAAGAACATCACCTTTAGAAGAATAAAGAGAAGAAGAAGAAGAAAGAGAAGAGGCAGGAGAAGGGGCACAGCTGCTGCAGCCGCAGTTTGTTGTTGCACACGCAGCAAAAAGAGGGACAAATGTCTCGTTGGGTTACATATGCAGTATGAGAGAGGAGAGAGAGAGAGAAAGAGTGGTAGAGAGAGAAAGAGATAGAGAGACGATAAGGCCGATCACCATCCCAGATAAAATTCCGAATGATTTTGTCAATGCTATTCAAAACAGCCACAAGAGGTCGAAAGTCCTCTAAAGCATGGAGGGGACAGACGCAAGAAAATGTTTAGCAAGAGTAATATGACCTCAGGAGAGAAGGGGCACAGCTGCTGCAGCCGCAGTTTGTTGTTGCACACGCAGCAAAAAGAGGGACAAATGTCTCGTTGGGTTACATATGCAGTATGAGAGAGGAGAGAGAGAGAGAGAAAGAGTGGTAGAGAGAGAAAGAGATAGAGAGACGATAAGGCCGATCACCATCCCAGATAAAATTCCGAATGATTTTGTCAATGCTATTCAAAACAGCCACAAGAGGTCGAAAGTCCTCTAAAGCATGGAGGGGACAGACGCAAGACAATGTTTAGCAAGAGTAATATGACCTGAGAGAGAAAGCAACTTACCCTACCGACACTCTAGGTGATAAATAATTTTCTGCTCAACTCTATCCCAAAAGGAGGGTGTCGGAGGCGACAACGTAATTTGAAGACCCAAAAAGTCCATAGGCAAGTCAGCAGCCTTACCCCAAAGCAAGCTTCTGCAAGAAGTACCGTGGTAGGATCTGCGTATATGAGGGAAAGGTGACACTTGGTGGAATTATTAGAAAGACCCGAGATGAGCACAAAAACCCAAAGGATAAGCCAAGTTCTTACAATCTGTTGGCGGGAAGCAATGCCAAATAAGAGAAAGTCGTCAGCATACTGAAGCATGGAGAAGGCTTGTAAGTAGGAGAGTGAATGCGGTGTGAGGAAGCCAACGACCGCAGCATGATGAAATAAAGCAAAGGCGATAATGGACAACCCTGACGAAGGCCACGACCAAGACAAAAGAAATCACCACACAACCCATTGAAGGAGACCGCAAGCTGGTCCCCAACAACAAGAAGTGAGAGATAGAGAGAGGCAGCAAAGCTGTACAACTTTAACAGTGGTTCGGAGAGAAGGTCTCGTGGGGTTATATATGCAGCAAGAGAAAAGGAAAAAAATACAAGTTTTGCTATTACTTTTAACAAAAAAATGCATTGTGGTAGAAGCTGTGAGTCATAGTGAGGTGCTTGTGAAGTGCAGGCCTCAGGTCCAACTGCACCTTAGTACGAAGTTTTTTGAGGCACTTTTGTCAGAAAAAGTTTTGAAGTGGATGCTTGAAGCCTTGAAGCTGCTCATACACTTAACAACGCCACAAAACAAGAAAAAGGTTATAGTGGCCCCGGTACATATTGAAAAACTTCACCAGTATTGAGATACAGTGGCACAAATACCGGTGAAAATATCACAGGTAACTGACAACTATTTTCGGTGAAAGAGATTTGTCTTTTAGATTTTTTTTTCAATGGCTTTCGAGATTTTAGATTTCTGAGAGTTCTCAGTGTTCTTATGAGTAATCTTTTCTTAGGTGCTGGGATATCAAGGGCTCGTAATGGTTTCGGAACAGAGATGCAAAAGATTTGACAGGAAGCAATGGCCTAACATTACCAGGTGCTTCTTGGTGAGCGGGTGATGCTTCTTGCACGCTGATTTCCTGGCAACACTATTGCCGAGCTATGCCACAGCTTTCTATCAGATCCTTTGCATCTCTGTTCCGAATGCATTACGAGCCCTAGATATCCCAGCTGCTAAAAAATAATTATTCAGAAGAACAATAGAAACTCTCCCAAATCTTCATTGGTTTTCCCTCTTTGAAGCTCAAAAGCCGGTTCCCTCAGAGAAATAAAAAAACAAAGCAAGGTCACCGAATAAAACTCCAAAAGAAATGTCTCACGCACCCTATGCTTTCATTAAGACAGTCGCCAAGAAGTAAAAGAGTAAAAAAACAAAAGGAAAAATGAGCAACTTCAAGATGTATCATGAAATGCAAATGTCCTCTGCAAACAAGAAAGGAAAATGAGCAAATCGGATAGGCAAAATTGTGCTGGCATCATCGTCTTACTCTACCCTCTTCACATGTCCTCTTTGCGGCTGCCTTGTTTTCTCTAAGAGGCCCAATGGACGGGCAGTTACGCGGAGGCATAAATAATTAAAATGGGCCCTGACTATTTTCTCCCGTACTCAACTCATAACCTGCTTTGTCATATTCATCGGCTGCTCAACCTACCCTTTGTGGAAAGAGTCAGAGCAGAGACTGCGTGCAAATTAAGCTCCTGTACTTTTTTCCCTTAATCAAGCTCCAGAAACAAGAAAAATATTCCAACAGACATTATCTGGTAAGTAGAGAAGTAAATTTAAACTATTGCTTTTGTCACCCATTGTCTGGTAAGAGGGTCTGCGATACAAAACCTATAGTCATTGGCATGACCTGGGTTGCCACTAAAAAAAGGATTTTGAAGCGTGCACTATGAAAAAGCCGGATGCATAGAATAAGTAATAGAATAACCAAGTCTGAAAAAATAACACCAGACATGAGAAGAATAGCTGCCGATGGTAGGTGGGACGATTTCAAAAAAGGAACAGAAAAAGAAGGATGACGAAGAAGAAGAAACAGGGGAAGATGTTGAAGAAAAACGGAAAACAAGGGAAGAGGAAAAAGACGAAAAAACAAACAAACAAAAAATAGAAGAGGAGGACAGAGAGGGACTTAAAAAGCGACAAAATCTGATCTAATCCCTTAAAACATAGCCCAAAACAAACCAATTTGAACAAAATGGCCAACAGGCCCTTTCCTAGGAGCATAGCAAGCTTAGGGTCATTCCCAACTCTAGTGCCTTTCTGCTCCCCATGTCGGTCTCTATTTATAGCTGCTGAGAGGAAATAACTTTTCTCCAAAATAGGAAGAAAAGTAAATTTTGAACGGAAAGCCAGGTCACACACTAAATCAAGCTATTTCATGAAATATTGACTTTCTAAGCAAATTTTTGTAGGGAAACTTGATTGAATGACCATGAATCTGAAATCTAGATCGGATCCAAGTTTGACTTTTATTTTTGAATTTCTGTCGAGTAATAGACATTAAGAAATGGATATCTGAATCGAAATTTGAATGGTATAACCTACAAACTTTGTCCTTGCGTGCAATATTTCTACCAATATTGGTCCGTTCGTTTCTTGTACAATATTAACCAATATATTAATGAAATAACAAAGGTACCAATCATTTGACTGACACTGTGTGATAGAGTTTGATGAATATCAGCATGCACAATAGTTTTTGAGGATTCCAATGTGATTTGGAAACCAAGATGATTTGCCGCCCGATGCTACAACATGCACTTGACTTTTAGGGACAAATGCTATAATATATATATCCATTCCTGGTAAAGCTCTAATTTACTATCAACAGGTAATTTAAGTATAAAGTCCATTTCTCATAGGTTATTTTGAGTATACCGTTCTTTCTTCATTAGTATCCTTGTTATATGTTTTTAGAAAAAAATACAAGTGTCAAAATTCCATCTACCACATAGAAAATGGGATATATGCTTTGAACACAAGACTTGAAATTCTGAATTCTCACACACACACACACATACACTCTTTCTCTCTCCCTCCTCTTTCTTTGTAAGATTTTCAGAGAATTTCACTGTCTATTTAAGTTATACATATTTGCCAATACTAGTCTAGTTGTAAAGGGCAGTGGCAGGCAAAGTGCGGTCATATACTCTTAATGATAGTATGTTTTTTTAATAAACAGAGTTTTATATGCGCAAGCCAAGCTTTTCATGTAGTCAGCGTATCAACTTAAAATTGTATCCTTTTGCTCAATATTAACCAAATCAAATGGTGCCCTTTCGGGAATTCGATCACAAGATGGTGGAGGAAATATCCATCCACGAGTTAATTGTGACTAAGCAAAAGACATGACTAGGTAATTGGACATAATCGCTGCATGTGTATGGAGTTCAAAACAATCAAACATCCATTAATAGAATTTGGCAGCAACTAAGATAAATGAGGCAATTTCAACTTCCAAGAAGAACAGTCTAAACATTTAAAAATGGAAGATCATGATCCTTTTTCTTTTCAGCAAAGTAGAACCATACCCCACATTTTATGGTTGTCCTGAAACTCTCTTCTTCTTTATATAAACATTAGAGTTATATGTTGGGGCTAGAAGATGAAAATTGTTTTTCTAGCTCAAATGACAAAATTTGCCTTCTAATTAAAAAAAATCCACTTGTAAGGGAAAAAATGGAATGATGGGGATGATTATTTACAAAACTGACTAAAATACCTCCTCTTCTATAATGGTTGAAATGCTCCTTTGTATTCAGTAAATTGGCAACACTTGCATTTCGCTATGGTGTGTGTGCATGAGAGAGAGACAGAGAGAGAGAGAGAGAGATTCAATTAGGCACTCAAGATAGTAACTTTCATTTGCCCTGATGATGAAAGAATTATGTGAAGGAGAAGGTAACCAGTTGAAAATCTGACCATCTTTCGGTGTTTAGATTCAATTGACAATGTTAAGAGACATGAGTACCACCCTCAAGGTGCATAGTGCTGCTAGTCATGCTAGGGGTTGAATGGGCATGTCTCTAATTTGATTCAATTGCTTTTGGTGCTATGCTTTTGCAACTTACATGTCAAGGAAACACAGACTAAGTTGAAGCTGATTTCAACATAGGAATTAGAAAGTGGAGTAACCTTCACCACCGACCTTATCAATCACTATAAATGGGAGTGCTGGCCTTTGTGTCAAGCATCAAGAGAGTGGTGAGTGCCTTGAGCAAGAGTTGAGTAAGTTGTGTGTTCAGTTTGTGAGATGGAGTGTGGGTGTTTCAAGTGTGTGCTCATGTGCAAGGACGTTGGGTATCTGGGTGATAGCTCACTACTTGAGATTGTTGAGGTGTGTTCTTGTACTTCACGTTTGTAAGTTTAATCTTGGCATATAATGCAAATATATTATTTAAGTGTGCTTGGTGCATTTACATCATCATTTGTTGAGGTCACTTTGTATTGGTTTGGTGATTAAGCTTTTTTGAAGTAAGCTTTGTCAAGTTTATTATTGAGAATTATTTTGCACGTCGAAACTCTACCTGTTTTTGTCCATATAAAATATTCGGGTTCGGATCTAAGTCATATCTAGGGCCCACAATTTTGACTACAGGGTACTGGGGAATCCTAGGTGGGACCGAACAAACTGTTGTATTGGTAACACATCCTGTCTAACGATTTTTTTTTTATGCTGTACAGATTAACTTGTGTAGATTAAAAGGAAGAGGGCCTTCCCCTCACCAGGTATTCTCGAGAAAGGAGGCCACCCTATGAAAAACGTTACTCGCCTTGATGAGAGGGAATCCCTTGCTACAAAGAATATGTGATTTACTAAAGGGCCAATAATGAAAGTGAGAATGCAGAAACGCCAATATAGGTTTTACTGATGGGATGTTAAAACCGTTAATGTAGTGGTGTCGCTGAATCTTTTAACTGGCAGCAAGGCGTAATTTTTCCATACGGTGGATGTTGATTATGTGGCTTAAACTATGCTGCAAGGCATTATCGAAAGTCATGAAGGAAGCAAGTCTTAAAAGTTTGTAGAAAATGGGGGCATGAGCTCTTCTTTCTCGAGATGAAGGTGCTGATGGGTGCCCATCTTTTGTCATGAACTTCCTAAGCCAGGGAATTTTAAAGATTTTTAGGCTTGTGCATTTTGGTACTGCCTAACAGGTAATATTTTGTGGTATACTCTTGATAGAGGAAAAGCTGATGTACATGAATATTGAGAGCATTTTTATATTGCTGGTGCTTGTTTCGGGCTTTGTGTAAGTCTAGTAAATTGGAGTGAGTTGTTTTATTGTTTCAGCAGATATTTGAGAGACTTGCATCGGGACGATGGAGCTCTCTCTCTCTCTCTCTCTCTATATATATATATATATTATATATATATATATATAATCTCGTAGTACAGAGTCAGAATATTGAACCATGACCCAAACTACCACTGAAATCACCTGGGTGAGAACCATGCTAGAAGCTATTGGAATATCGAGCCATGACCCAAATTTTTTCATTATCTTCAATGAGTTGTGGGATCAATGGTTGGTACTGGTACCCGTCTATTTTAGTACTCACCCAAGAGGTTTATTTATAATTCAGGTGAAATGAGAAGCTGATATGGAGATTATTCTACAAATTGGGTGTGTGAAGGCTCAAATTTTACAAGTCCAAATGACTATTTTACACTTTCAAAGGTCTTTTTTTGGCCAAACAAGCAAATTTCACATTAGCATTGAGCACCTAGAACCAGATGACCTACGTTGGCTAAGCTAAAAATTACCATTTAACACCTGCACACAATCATTTTGATTTGGAGACAAGAGATTTTCACTAAATTTTTGAGAATTGCCTAACATTCGAGTATTTAAGTCATTTCTCAATTTTACATAACCTAAATAGTTGCTAGTCAGCTCACTAGGGTTTTCTAAGCTTGTAATGAGCTCACTCAAGCTCATTCAACTCACTGAAACCGTGCACCTGTCAATTTTGAGTTGGATCAAGCTAGGATCATGTTTATCATGAATAAATCAAGATAATTTAAGTTGGATCTGAGTTCATTTACCTCGGTTTGAGTTCAATTCAATTCAAAGCTCTTTTTCGCTACTATTTTCAGGGGATTGAGTTGAATTTAACCTCAACCAGATAGAGTGAGCTTAAAACCGAGATAAGATTATGTTTATCATGCACAAATTGATCTTATCATAGTTTGTTTTGAGTTCAATCATCTTGTGTTGAGTTCAGTTCACTTTTAAAGGCCCTAGAGATATTTCTCCCTCATATGTTCAGGAGTTTGAGCTGAATTTGAGCTCAACTTGATAGACTAAGCTGAAATCAAGCTGAGATTATTTTCATTACATATACTTCAACCTTTTCTTAGTTTGGTTTGAATTCATTTGTCCCAGGTTGATTTCAATTCAGTTCTTAAAGCCATGGAGTTCATTCCTAGTACTTGCTCTAAAATGCTCTGAAGCTCAATTTAGTTGAACTGGATCTTTTTTTTTTCAGCATATCCTTATTGGTAAGTAGCTTTTCCAAGCGCCTTCGGCTACACTAATGAAAATTTCAAGGATAACTAGATTTTTTAAGCCATACTTGGTTTCCCTTTATAAATTTGACATTTGCAGCTTGGGAATAATTGAAATTTTTATTTTTAAAACAATCCGGAAGGAATTTTTCAGTAATATTTTCTCTAGAGCCATCTTAAAAGCAGGTCCATAAGCTGGTTCACTTAGTTCGAGGAAACTCATATGGAATTCCAAAATTACACACAAGTTTAAAATGACCTTTTTTTTTAGCCATATTTGTCTACATAAACAAAAGACGTAGGCTGCATATACCTTGCTTTATGATGTTCTTTAATTTCTAGAACCTTTGTTCAAACTAGCTTCCTTATCTGAACATGTTTCAACTTAAAATAACACATAGTGGTACTTTGGTTATTTACCACCATGTGCATATTTTTTTGTAAAACCTAATTTATGAGTCACTTGAACCTAAGTTAGTTTTTGAAGACAATCACATGAATCTGGTAGGCTCCACCACCTTAGGCTCTGCCCGCCCTAATTTCTCACTAAACCTAGATTTTCTAAAAATAGCACTCAGGCTGAGCCCACTGAACCGGCACCCAACCTAAGTCCAAACCAATTTTTAAGTACTGAATCCTGTCTACGTTGAGCTAGGTCCAAGTTCATGCCATTTCAAATTCTTGACCTAGATTTCAGACCCAAGTCTAATTTCTACATCTGGATCTCATATCCAAGTCTCAGACCTGAGATCTATTTTCATAAACCTAGATCCATTATTCAAAATTCCAATTCCCGGACATCAAATCATGGTCCAAATATCAATATCGTAGTAAGATCCATCTTCTATAATTTCCTTTTGCTATGGATCCAGATCTGGGTCTCAATATCAACCCAGATCCAGGATCCATGTGTGAGCTTAATGCACATAATATTTCAAAAATGCATTGGGAATTTCTCACTCCATGCTTAGTATCCATTTGCACAAAAGGACTTGAAACTTGCAAAATTCTTTGCCCAGCACTCTGACGTAGATGGAAAGAAAATTGGTATTTGTATGTGGTTAGAATGAATATTTTTTTTTTGTTTTATTTTAAGTTTTAAACTATGGTTTTAATGTGTGTTTTCTCCTCATCATTTTCTCGCATCGTTCATTCTCCACACTTAGTGTCAGTGGAATCCTTCATAAAAATCAATCAATAGTTCTAGGTGAAAGTGTGGCTTTTTTGCAAAATTGAATTTGAAGTCAGTATGAGATCTTAGCAAATACATTTAAGAAAAAAACACCATTTTAATCAAATGGTTTTTGCTCTTGAGGGGGTTGACCCCACTACCTCTCTCACTCCTACAAATAAGGGTACACCCCTATTTGTAAAATTTCAATTTGATTAAAATTGTTTTTTTTCACTCACGTTGAGCTTACCTAGAGAAGCCCAAAATAATTGGTGAAATTTCAGCAGGTTACTCATAAGGTTTAGCTCAAACAAGTTGAATTTTTCTAGTCGTGGTTTAAGTGTTGGTTTTGGCTGCATTAGTACTCAACATAGGCCCAACCAGGCTTAGTACAAAGGTGTCTGCTCGGTCAGATCTCCAGGTTCATGTAATTTTTTTTCCTTCCTCTTTATTTCCTTATTTGTAATTTAGCATTCTTCTTTTTTTGTTTTCCATTTATGCATTTTTTTAGTTTTTTTTTTTTGCTTTTAGCATGCATAGTCTAATTTAGTTTTTTGCTTAGTTCCTACGTTTTTCTTATTTGCGATTGCAATGCTTTAGTTTAGTATATTTGTTTTCATAGCATAGATTTAATTTAACTTTTTTAGGCTAGATAGGGATCACATATGCCTCTCCCATCCGTATCACATTTTTTTAATACATGGTTTTGCTTACTTATTTTTTGCTTGAATCAGGCATACAGAATATATTTCTTTTATACTTTTATCAATCATGCAATACATTATTATTTTACCACGCAACTAGATCACCTTGCACCCACATGCACCACTTGTATGAAACTAGACCGGGTCAGCCTGGTAGCATACCCTGTGGCATTAGCTCAGATGTGTGAAACCTGAATCTAGTTGGATCTTCATACAATAACTCCTTAAAAATCATAGTTTTTTCTAAGATGTTTTCAAAATCAACTTCTTAAAATGATTTGAAAAGCCCTAGGTCATGTGGCGTTGCAGTCCAATGTTAGTTCAGCTTTCTACTGCCTAGTCCATACCTTTCTTAGAGCCCACCATCTATGAACAAAGTCCCATAGTCCTATATCTAGTAAATTTCATTAATATCCATGTATAAAAAAAAGAATGAAGATCATACCATGTCATATGGCTTCACTAAGATCAAGCATAAGACCATCCCAAGTAGGTTCAAGTCCAGTTTAGGTAAGACTAAACCTAGTACTCTTGACCGGCCTACCCTTAGCTTATTCGGAACTTGGATTTAAATTCAAAAAATTGGATTCAAATAATGAACCATATGCTGATCTAAATCATGATATTAAACCCAATTCTAGCACATTTGATTTTGGGATCTCAGGTATTGCATTTCGGATCTGGGTTTCTAAATATTGGATCATGGATTTTAGACCATAAATATCATATTATGAATCTTTGCTTATGAATGTAGCACATTTTATGTCTTTTCACACATTTGGAGTGGGAGAACAATGAGTCCAGTTGGCTTGATTCTCCTCAGCAAAGCTCAACTATAGCTCGAGTTTTAGCTGAATTTTTGGTGTCGCAAATCAAGCTTAAGTTCACAGCTCTCGACTCATTTACTTTAGTGAGTCGAGTTATGAGTTTATGGAACTTGAGGTGGCTCAAGTTTATGGGAGTCAACTCAACTCATAGGTCTTACCGGCTCACCTTTTGAATCGTGAACTCATACGTTAACATTATCGATCTCGTTTAAACAAGCTCGATGAATTTAACAAGAGATTCACTGCATTGAGTTGACTTGAACAAGCTTGAAAGGGAGACCCATTTTAATAATTTATGCCTTGTGTAATTGCCCATCCGTTGGGCCACTTTTGGTGGAGAGAGAAAACAACCCGGTCACAGGGAGGACATGCAAAGAGGAGTAAGATGAAGATGCCAACACACTTTTGCCTATCAGATTTGCTCATTTTCCTCTCTTGTTTGCAGGGGACATTTGGAATTGTGTGATACATCTTTGACTGAAGCTGGAAATGAGGAAAAAAGATAAAGGTTAGGCAAATTCCCTTCATTTTTTTCACTTTTTTGCTTCTTGACGACCATCTTCGGTGAAAGAACGTGGAGCATGAGAGGTTGTCTTTAAGCTGTTTTATTCAATGGCCTCGCTTGGTTTTTTTAATATCTTCAAGGGATCAGGTCTTCGAGCTTTGGAGAGGGAAAGCCAACAAAGATTTGGGAGAGTTTTGGGTGTCATTTTGAGTAATTATTTCTTATTTGCTGGGATATGAAGGGCTCGTAATGGATTCGGAACAGAGATGCAAAAGATCGACAGGAAGCAGTGGCATTACTAGGCAATGTCCAGGCATTACCCTGTGCTTTTTCGCGAGCGAGTGACACGCACAATGATTTCCTGGAAATTCTATTGCCGAGCTATGCCACAGCATTCTATCAGACCTTTTGCATCTCTGTTCCGAATCCATTACGACCCCTAGATATCCCAGCACCAAAGAAGTAATTACCCTAAAGAACACCAGAAACTCTCCCAAATCTTCATTGACTTTCCCTCTCCAAAGCTAGAAAGCTCCAACCTTGAGAGAAAAAACAAAAACAAGCAAGCTCACTGAATAAAAAATCCAAAAGACAATCTCTCACTCCCCCTGTGGTTTCACCAAAAACAGTCTTCAAGAAGCGAAAGAGTGAAAAGGTAAAAGGGAATTCGTCTCCCCTTATCTTTTTTTCCTCGTTTTCTACTTCAGCCAAAGATGTATCACGAAATTCGTAATGTCCCCTGCAAACAAGAAAGGAAAATGAGCAAATCCGATGGGCAAAATTGTGCTGGCATCATCGTCTTACTCTCCCCTCTTCACATGTCCTCTCTGCGGCCGCCTTGTTTTCTCTAAGAGGCCCAACACACGCAGGCATAAATAATTAAAATGGCCTGTAACCTGTAATACAGTATGACTCACTTTTGTCACTTCATACTCATAATAATATCCCCAACTAGTAATCTTCCTTATTTTCACAATCTCTCTCTCTTACGAAGAGGGCTTTTACGCTCGACTTAGAAAAATACATTTGAAACCTTCAATTTTTTTATTGTTTCAATAATAGGGCTGGAAGCTGAAGATTTTGAGCCCGTGACCTTTTTCTTTTCACATCTTTCCTCAAAACCTGTTGAAACATATTTTTAATGTCTTTTAAATTGACAATAAAATCCTATTTCTTAAGTGTTAAAATACGCATCGAAACAAATTCCATTTCTTAAGTGTTAAAATCAAATCCAATTTGAACAAATCAATTGATTTCTTCATCAAATTTTAAATATTTTTATATTCATTCCCATACAATATGACTCGCTTTTGTCACTTTCATACTCATAATAATATCCCTAAATAAAACTAGTAATCTTGCTTATTTTCACAATAGACAAAGAATTTGAGTCAGAATAGCACGTCAATCTTGACTTTTAGCAGCTTTTTTCACGTCACCCAAATATCTAACGAATTAATAAGCTTTCTAAATGACTAGTTAGGTTTTCACATATCGAGTACCCATACATTTTGAAAATGGGTTCTTAACATACAAATTCAATTTGAAATAGAATTTTTCATTGTCAATTTGAAAGACATTAAAAATATGCTTCAACAGGTTTTGAGGAAAGATGTGAAAAGAAAAAGGTCACGGGCTCAAAATCTTCAGCTTCCAACCCTATTATTGAAACAATAGAAAAATTGAAGGTTTCAAATGTATTTTTCTAAGTCGAGCGTAAAAGCCCTCTTCGTAAGAGAGAGAGATTATGAAAATAAGCAAGATTACTAGTTTTATTTGGGGATATTATTATGAGTACGAAAGTGACAAAAGCGAGTCATACTGTATGGGAAAACAGCTGACATCCTTGCGGCTGCCTATTTTCTCCAGTACTCAACTTGTAACCTGCTATGTTATATTCATCGGCTTTTCAACATACCCTTTATTCAACATACCTTTTAAATTTAGCAAATGCATTAGCTTCATGTAGCAGAAGCTCATTATTGGTGAATAAGTTATAGAATAACTAAGTTTGACAAAATAAAACCAGACATCAGATGAATAGCTGCCAATGGTAGATGGGACAATTAAAAAAAGGAAACAGAAAAAGGAGGATGAAGAAGAAGAAGACCCATAGGAAGATGGTTGAAGAAAAAAGGAAAACAAAACCAATTTGAACAAAATGGCCAACAGGCCCTTTTCCAGCAAGGAGCATAGCATGGTTAGGGTCATTCCCAACTCTAGTACAAGCTCTTTGCCTTGGAATTTGGTGCCTTGCCCCTCGCCATGTATGTCTCTATTTATAGCTGTTGAGAGGAGAGAACATTTCTCCGTAATAGGAAGAAAACTAAATTTTTAACGGAAAGTCAGGTCACACACTAAATCAAGCTATTTCATGAAAATTGAATGACCATGAATCTGAAATCTAAATCAGATCCAAGTTCGATTTTTATATTTGAATTTCTATCGAATAATAGACATTAAAAAATGGATATCTGAATTCTAAATTTGAATGGAATAACCTACAAACTTTGTCCATGCATGCAATATTTCTACCAATATTGGTCTGTTCGGTCCTTATAAGATATTGACCAATATGTTAATGAAATAACAAAGATACCAATCCCTTGACTGACACGGTGTGATATAATTTGATGAATATCAGCTTGCACATTAGTTTTTAGGGCTTCCTATGTGATTTGGAACCCAAGATGATTTGCAACCCGATGCCTACAACATGCACTTGACTTTTTTGAGACAAATGCTTTAATATATATATATATATCCATTATTGGTTGCTCTAATTTATTATGCACAGGTAATTTAAGTATAAATTCCATTTCTTATAGGTTATTTTGAGTATACAGTTCTTTCGTCATTAATATTTTTGTTATATGCTTCTAGAAAAATATACAAGTGTCAAAATTCAATTTGTAGCACATAGAACACAGGATATATGCTTTGAACACAAGATTTGAAATTCTGAGTTCACACACACACACACTCTCTCTCCCTCCTCTTTCTTTGTTAGATGTTCGGAGAATTTCACTGTTTATTTAAATGGTAAATGATGGTGTATCTATTTAAGTTATACCTATTTGCCAATACTAAAGTTATAAAGGGCAGTGGCTGGAAAAGTGTTGCCTTAAACTCTTAATGACTTTTTTTTTATAATAAGTAGAGTTTTATGTGGCCCAAGTCAAGCTTTTTATGTAGTCAGTGTATCAACTTAAAATTGTATCATTTTGCTCATTATTAACCAGATTAAATGGTACCCCTTTTGGGAATTCGAGCACAAGATGGTGGAGGAAGTGTCCATCCACGAGCTAATTGTGACTAATGAAAGGAGAGGACTAGGTAATTTGACCTACTCGCTGCATGTGTTTGGAGTTCAAAAACAATCAATTATACAGTTTAAACATTAAAAAAATGGAAGATCATGATCCGTTTTCTTTTCAGCAAAGAAGTACCATACCACCTTACATAGCTGTCCTGAAACTCGCTTCTGCTTTATGTAAACACTAGAGTGAGTATTTAAAGGTTGAAATTGAACCCTATTTAACCAGACCTACATCTGAATGCTGCTACAAATTCTCAAGGGCATGATTAAATGACACTTTAAGGTGGTACTTTAGAGGCAAAACGTTCTTTGAGGTGTGTTTAGGGTGACAGTCAAAAGATGGTTTTGCCAAAAACCCAATTTTGATAAATGATATTTCCAAATGGAACTGAATATTAACAAATGACAAGTAATTAAGCTAAAAAATAGTTTGTATTTGTTTTGTAGAAAATTTCACATTATTTGCTATTTTCTCAATGGACCAATACTTTCTTGTACGAGCTTGTAAGTTTATGAAATATACAAAAGCTTTCTTCTGTATGGTTTCAGTTAAATTTCTATTTTGGAATTATGACGAAACACAGGTATGGGAAATGAAAGGGCTAACGCACATAATTTCAATTTCAGCATACTCGACTCAATGCTAAGAGTTATATGTTGGAGCTAGAACATGTGAATTGTTTGTCTATCCTGAATGACAAAAATGCCCTCCTAATTTACAAAGAAATCCACTTATAAGGGCAAAAATGGAATGATGGGGATGTTTATATTATCTATATGAAGGAGAAGGCAACTGGTTGAAAATCTGTACATCTTTTAGTATTTAGATTAAATTGATCAATGCTAAGTGACAAGAGCACCAGCCTCAAGGTGCATAGAGCAGACATCTCCAGTTTGATTAAATTTTTTTGGTGCTCCGCCTTTTTATCTTAAATGTCTAGGAAACATAAACCAAATTGAAGCTGATTTCAATACAGGGAATAGAATCATAGACTGGCACTCGAAAGAGCTCCTTTGGATGAGGGTTCAAGAGGTTAACCACTTGGGTCACTGAAGGTGAATTTTAAGCTGCTTGGCAGCACTGGAAATTCAATATTCAGTGGGCAAAGACCCAATAAGGTCAGATTTGAGCAGGGTCTTCCGAAAGAATCGATCCATCGCTCATGGGGATCTTGTAGTTGCTGGAGGGATGCAGGATGATTGATAGTGGTAGGAAGTGCTATACCTTTTTTTGTTTTTATAGTCCAAGCGATCGACGGAAGAAGAATCTCCATCGTTCTGATGGAGGTTAACATGAGGATGCTTTTTCCTTCTCAGACCAATTTTTTTGGTTATCTTCAATGAGTTGTGGGATCAACGTTTGTTGCTAGTACCCATCTGTTTTCGTACTCTTCCAAGAGGTTTATTTGTAATTCATATGAAATCAAAACCTGATATGGAGATTATTCTGCAAATTGCGTTTGTGGAGGCCCAAAATTTTACAAGTCCAAATGACTATTTTACCCTTCATAGGTCTTTTTACACCAAACAAGCAACAAATATTGACGAGCTACGCCACAGCTTTCTTTTGAGTAATTATTTTGAGAGTTTTCGGTGTTCTTTTGAGTAATTATTTTTTAGGTGCAGGAATATCAAGGGCTCGTAATGGATTCGGAACAGAGATTTAAAAAATCTCGCACAATGATTTCCTGGCAATGCTATTGACGAGCTATGCCACAGCTTTCTATCAGATCTTTCGGTTCTCTGTTCTGAATCCATTCCGAGCCCCAGATATCCCAGCACCTAAGAAATAATTGGGTAAAAGAATAACAGAAACTCTCCCAAATCTTCATTGGCTTTCCCTGTCCAAAGCTAAAAAGCTCGATCAATGAGAGAAATAGAAAATCTTCATTTGCCACTGTATAAAAAATCCAAAAGACAATCTCTCATGCCTGCCTATTAGGGCTGGACAACGAGTCAAGCCAACTTGGTCTCGACTCTAACACGCTCGAGTAAACTCGACTCGAGCTCGACTCATTTTTTATACGAGTCAAGCTCGAGCTTAAATATAAACTCGAGTATGTTAACGAGCCGAGTTCGAGTTAGTCGAACTCGACATGATTAAACTCGACTCGGCTCGACCTTAATCTCTTTTTTTTTTTTTTTGCATGGTTTAATTTTCCTCTGTTCACCCATGTAGCCATGCTTCCTTTTAGCCTCATTATTACACCCCACTTTCATCATTACACTTTTCAATCAATCAATCACTCTTTTCATTTTCTCTCTATTTTTCTCTTTCCTCACCACG
Source organism: Nymphaea colorata (assembly GCF_008831285.2). NCBI lineage: Eukaryota > Viridiplantae > Streptophyta > Magnoliopsida > Nymphaeales > Nymphaeaceae > Nymphaea > Nymphaea colorata. Next base: position 6,841,149 of record NC_045142.1, on the reverse strand, counting down.
CTCGTCCTCCCCATGCCTTAATGGGGTGCTCATGGCAGGTGGCAGAATCAAGCTATTGTTCATGAAGACATCTTCATTGAAACCTGCCTTCAAGATTTGGGCATGGAGCTGCGAGCCCTCGGATGCAGTGAAAAGGAAGGTACATGTCTTGAGGGTGAAAGGAAATCAGAACTTGTCAAAGCAGTAGCCGTATCACAGCATGCGCATTACCGATGATAAATGAGTTTAAACGAGCCACTCGAGTCGAGCTCGAGCTTGAACGCACTCGCTCGAGTTGAGCTCGAGCTTGAAGGCATTCGTTCGAGTTGAGCTCGAGCTTGAAGGCAGTCGCTCGAGTCCACCTTGAGCTGACTAAACATGAGTCGAGCCGAGCTCGAGCTCGACTCGACTCATGTGCAGCCCTACCCCCTGTGCTTTCACCAAAAACAGTAGTCAAGAAACGAAAGAGTGAAAAGACAAAAGGGAATTGGTCTCCCCTTATCTTTTTTTCTAGTTTTCTACCTCAGCCAAAGATGTATCATGAAATTGTGAATGTCCCCTGCAAACAAGAAAGGAAAATGAGCAAATCCAATACGCAAAATTCTGATGGCATCATCGTCTTAATCTCCCCTCTTCACATGTCGGCTTTGCGGTTGACTTATTTTCTCTAAGAGGCCCAACGGAAAGGCAACTACACGGAGGCATAAAAAATTAAAATGGAGCCTGCATATTTTCTCCAGTACTCAACTTATAACCTGCTTTGTGAAATTCATCGGCTTCTCGACATACCCTTTGCAGAAAGAGTCAGACAAGAGAATCTCCGCTAATTAAGCTCCTTTACTCTTTTCCTCTTTTCTCAAAGTTCAGGACATGCTCAAGCTCCAGCAACAAGCCAAATTTTCTAAAGTCAAGCTGAATGCTCCATCAGATGACTCGTAAATTGCCTGTTGAAGGTTTTTAGCTGTGTCCTTGTGGCATTGATCATATGCATGACTTTCTTTATGCCATTAAGAATTGCAATTTAGCAAATGTGTTAGCTTCATGTAGCCGCAGTTGGGGAGGGATCTCGCTGATCGTTTGGTGGCCGGAGTTTTTTGCCATTGCCAAAATATGAAGCTGATTCACGGAGGAAGCAGCGGCCATCGGACTGGCATCGCCAATCAACTGGATAAACAACAATTCGCTGATGTTGTTCCTCCATAGGTTATGATGCCTGAGATTGGAAGCCATGAAGGCCGAATTCACCTCACTCGGCTGGTTGCCCATGAATGCCTGAGCTGCTGGTGAAAGTAGGATGCTGATGAACTGCTGGTGGTTTTCAGGCAATGAATTTCTGGTGTGCTGATTGACCAAAACTACTTTTCCTTGTGTAGCTGGCTTGGGAAATCCAGCATATCCTGCGTTCATCAGGTACTGTGTCTTTAAGCTGTCCGATTTAATCTCTGCGCCATTTCCAGAGAAGTAAGTAGCCATGATTTCTGAAATTGGCAGAACGAGAGCCCTAGTTTTCAATTAACAGATCAATCATCTTCCAATCAATAATGAAAGAATGAATTTCGTCCGACCGTTGCTGATGCCGTATTCCTTTCCCTGGTACCCATGACGATGAAAGGATAGTTGGTAGTTCCAGAACTTGAAGTACCATGTATCAGAGCCATCCGATAATGTGAAATCATGACAAGGCCAAACGGTGGGCGAGATCCCCCCCAACTGGGGCTGCAAAGGGAGCATAGAATAAGTTGTACAATAACCAAGTCTACAAAAATAATACCAGAAATTAGAGTTTTCAAATTGCTTTGCATATCACTACTTTTAAGTCTTTCCACACAGTTGGGGTAGGTGAACAACGATTCTAGTTCATTTGATTATACTCATCAAAGCTCGAGTTTTAGCCAAGTTTTTGCCGACGTGAGTTAAGCTTAAGTTCACATCTTGACTCATTTACTTTAGTGAGTCTAGTCATGAGTTTGTGGAACTCGAGTCGGATCAAGTTTATGTGAGTCGGCTAAACTCATAAGTCGTACTGGTTCACCTTTTGAATTGTGAAATCATAAGTTAACATTATTGAGCTCAGTTGATGAGTTTAACAAGTGCTTCACTGCATTGAGATGACTTTAATGAGCTTGAAAGGGAGACTCATTTTAACAATTTATAACTTTTGTAGTTGCCCTTCTTTTGGGCCTCTTTTGGTGGAGAGAAAACAAGGTGGTCATAGAGAGGACATGCAAAGAGGGGAGAGTTTATGGTAAACTTGGATCAGCCCAAGTTTATGTGAGTCGACTGAACAAATAAGTCGTACTGGTTCACCTTTTGAAACATGAACCCATAAGTTAATATTATCGAGCCCAGCTTGACACTTTAACAAGAGCTTTGCTGGATTGAGACGACTATTTTCGGTGAAAGAATGTCGAGCATGAGAGATTTGTCTTTTAGATTTTTTTATTCAATGGCCTTCGAGCTTTAGAGAGGTAAAGCCAACAATGATTTCTGAGAGTTCATGGTTTTCTTTTGAGTGATCATTTCTTAGGTGCTGGGATATCAAGGGCTCGTAATGGATTCGGAACAGAGATGCAAAAGCTCTGACAGGAAGCAATGGCCAGACATTACCAGGGTGTTTCTTGGCGAGCGGATGATGCTTCTAGGACGCTGATTTCCTGGCAACACTATTGCCGAGCTATGCCACAGCTTTCTATCAGATCATCTCTGTTCCGAATCCATTACGAGCCCTAGATATCCCAGCAGCTAAGAAATAATTATTCAAAAGAACACTAGAAACTCTCTCAAATCTTCATTGGTTTTCCCTCTTTGAAGCTCAAAAGCCGGTTCCCTCAGAGAAATAAAAAAACCAAGCAAGGTCACTGAATAAAAAATCCAAAAGAAATCTCCCACGCACCCTGTTCTTTCACTAAAACAGTCGCCAAGATGCAAAAAAGTAAAAGAAAAAAAAGGAAAAATGAGCAACTTCAAGATGTATTACGCAATGCCTAATTTCCTCTGCAAACAAGAAAGGAAAATGAGCAAATCCGATAGGCAAAATTGTGCTGGCATCATCGTCTTACTTTCCCCTCTTAACATGTCCTCTTTGTGGCTGCCTTATTTTCTCTAAGAGGCCCAATGGAAGGGAAATTATGCGAAGGCATAAAAATTTAAAATGGGCCCTGCCTATTTTCTCCAGTACGCAACTCATAACCTGTTTTGTGATATTCATCGGCTGCTCATCCTACCCTTTGCGGAAAGAGTCAGAGCAGAGACTGCACACAAATTAGGCTCCTTTACTTTTTTCCCTTTACCAAGCTCGAGCAACAAGAAAATTTTTCTAGCCGACATTATCTGGTAAGTAGAGAAGTAAATTTACACTACTGCATTTGTCACCCATTGTCTGGTAAGAGGGTCTGCATTACAAAACCTATAGTCATTGGCATGACCTGGGCAGCCACTAAAAAAAGGTTTTTGAGGTGTGCTCTATGAAAAAGCCGGATGCATAGAATAAGTAATAGAATAACCAAGTCTGAAAAAATAAAGCCAGACATGAGAAGAATAGATGCCGATGGTAGATGGGATGATTACTGAAAAGGAACAGAAAAAGAAGGATGATGAAGGAAGAAACAGGGGAAGATGTTGAAGAAAAAGGGAAAACAAGTGAAAAGGAAATAGAGAAAAAAAAAAACAAACAAACAAAAAATAGCAGAGGAAGACGGAGAGGGATGGAAAAACGACAAAATCTGATCTAATCCCTTAAAACATAGCCCAAAACGAAACCAATTTGAACAAAATGGCCAACAGTCCCTTTTCTAGCAAGGAGCATAGCCAGCTTAGGGTCATTCCCAACTTCTAGTACAAGCACTTTGCCTTTTAATTTGGTGCCATTCTGCTCCCCATGTCTGTCTCTATCTATAGCTGTTGAGAGGAAATAACTTCTCTCCACAACAGGAAGAAAACTAATTTTTGAACGGAAAGCCAGGTCACACACTAAATCAAGCTATTTCATTAAATATTGACTTTCTAAGCAAATTTTTGCTGGGGAACATGATTGAATGACGACGAATCTGAAATCTAGATTGGATCCAAGTTTGACTTTTATAGTTGAATTTCTATCGAGTAATAGACATTAAGAAATGGATATTTGAATCGAAATTTGAATGGAATAACCTACGAACTTTGTCCTTGGATGCAATATTTCTACCAATATTGGTCCGTTCGGTCCTTAGACAATATTGACCAATATATTAATCAAACAACAAAGATACCAATCCTTTGACTGACACGGTGTGATAGAGTTTGATGAATATCAGCATGCACATTAGTTTTTGAGGATTCCAATGTGATTTGGAACCCAAGATGATTTGCAGCTCGATGCTACAACATGCACTTGACTTTTAGGGACAAATGCTATAATATATATGTCCATTCTTGGTTGCTCTAATTTATTATGAACAGGTAATTTTAGTATAAAGTCCATTTCTCATAGGTTATTTTGACTATACAGTTCTTTCTTCATTAGTATCCTTGTTATATGTTTCTAGAAAAAATACAAGTGTCAAAATTCCATCTTGCCCACATATATGCTTTGAACACAAGATTTGAATTTCTGAATTCTCACACACACATACACTCTTTCTCTCTCCCTCCTCTTTCTTTGTTTGATGTTCAGAGAATTTCACTTGCTATTTAAGTTATACCTATTTGCCAATACTAGTCAAGTTGTAAAGGGCAGTGGCATGTAGTCAGCGTATTAACTTAAATTTGTATCCTCTTGCTCAATATTAACCAAATCAAATGGTGCCCTTTCGGGAATTCGATCACATGATGGTGGAGGAAATGTCCATCCACGAGCTAATTGTGACTAAGCAAAAGACATGACTAGGTAATTGGACATAATCGCTGCATGTGTATGGAGTTCGACAACAATCAAACATACATTAGTTGGATTTGGCTGCAACTAAAATAAATGAGGCAATTTCAACTTCCAACAAAAAGAGTCTAAACATTTAAAAGTCGAAGATCATGATTCTTTTTCTTTTCAGTAATGTAGTACCACACCCCACGTTATACGGTTGTCCTGAAACTCTCTTCTTCTTTATATAAACATTAGAGTTATATGTTGGGGCTAGAACATGCGAATTCTTTTTCTAGGCCAAATGACAAAATTTACCTCCTAATTAAAAAAAATCCAGTTATAAGGGCAAAAATGGAATGATCGGGATGATTATTTACCAAAACAACTAAAATATCTCCTTTTCTATGACGGTAGAAATACTCCTTTGTATTCAGTAAATTGGCAACACTTGCATTTCTCTTTGGTGTGTATGCGTGTGTGTGTGTGTGAGAGAGAGAGAGAGAGAGATTCAATTAGGTACTCAAGATAGTAACTTTCATTTGCCCTGATGATGAAAGAATTCTGTGAAGGAGAAGGCAACCGGTTGAAAATCTGACCATCTTTTAGTGTTTAGATTCAATTGAACAATGCCAAGAAACATGAGTACCACCCTCAAGGTGCATAGTGCAGCTAGTCATGCTAGGGGTTGAATGGGCATGTCTCTAGTTTGATTCAATTCCTTTTGGTGCTATGATTTTGCATCTTAAATGTCAAGGAAACATAGACTAAGTTGAAGGTGATTTCAACATAGGAATTAGAAAATGGTGTAACCTTCACCACCGACCTTCTCAATCTCTATAAATGGGAGTGCTGGCCTTCGTGTCAAGCATCAAGAGAGTGGTGAGTGCCCTGAGCAGGAGTTTAGTAAGTTTGTGTGTTCACTTCGTGAGCTGGAGTGTAGGAGTTTCAAGTGTGTGATCAAGTGCACGGATATTGGGTATTTGGGTGATAGCTCACTACTTGAGCTTGTTGAGGTGAACTCTTGTATTTCACATATGTAAGTTTCATCTTTGCAAATAATGCAAATATAATATTTAAGTATGCTTGGTGCATTTACATCATCATTTGTCTAGATCACTTTGTATTGGTTTGGTGATTAAGTTTTTTTTAAGTTAGCTTTGTCAAGTTTATTATTGAGAATTATTTTGGACGTCGAAACTCTACAAGTTTTTCTCCGTACAAAATATTCGGGCTGGTATCTAAGTCAAATCTAGGGCCCACATTTTTTACTACAGGGTACTGGGAATCCCAGATGGGACCCGAACAAACTATTGTATTGGTAACACATCCGGTCTGAGGATTTTATTTTTTGTGATGTACATATTAACTTGTTTAGATTAAAAGGAAAAGGACCTTCCCCTCACCAGGTATTCCCGAGAAAGGAGGCCACCCAATGAAAAACATTAGTGACCTTTATGTGGCTTAAACTATGCTGCAAGGCATTACCAAAAGTCATGATGGAGGCAAGTCTTAAAAGTTTGTGGAAAATGGGGGCACGAGCACTTCTTTCTCAAGAAGTAGGTGCTGATGGGCGCCCATCTTTTGTAATGAACTTCCGAAGCTAGGGAATTTTAACGATTTTGATGCTTGTGCATTTTGGTACTGCCTAACAGGTAATATTTCATGGTATGCTCTTGATAGAGGAAAAGCTGATCTACATGAATGTTGATAGCATTTTTATATTTCTGGAGCTTGTTTCGGGCTTTATGTAAGTTTAGTAAATTGGAATGAGTTGTTTTATTATTTCAGCAGATATGTGATTTTTATTGCTGCATATTGGAGTCCTTCCTTAACACTAAATAGTAAACCTTAAACAGCGGTATAGTTTGGAGTTGCCCATAATCTTTTTTAGAAAACTTCATTTCAGAAACTTAAAAATCTTTTAGATTTTTCCCAAATAGGAAGGCGATGCATGGTCACTTCCCATTACTGGCGGGGATTGAAACAACAGCACCTGCAGAAGAACACAGAGAAGAAGAAGAAGAAAGAGAAGAGGCAGGAGAAGGGGCACAGCTGTTGTAGCTGCAGTTTGTCATTGCACACGCAGCAAAAAGAGGGACAGAGGTCTCATTGGGTTACATATTTTGTATGAGAGAGGAGAGAGAGAGAGAGAGAGAGAGGGAAAGAGAGGTATAGAGAGAGAGAGATAGAGAGCCGATAAAATGGGAATCTATAACAAAATTTGGGGACAAGAAGTCTCCTAGTTACAAAAATTTGGGTAGAAGAAGTCTCGTAGTCACAATAGACAGAAGCAAAAAGACGAAATATACAATACTACTCACAGAAAAGCAAAATAAGATGGGAGGGGAGCAAGTGGAAGGACGGAACGACACCATCACCCAGTCGTAGAAGCAAGACGACGCTGCAGCCGAATGGAAAAATGGACATCCCTTTGCACAAGACGAGCCATAGACTCTGGCAAAGAGAAGGTGCCCTTGAAGACCCTGTTGTTGCGCTCTTCCCAAATGTGCTACCAAGCCGAAATGAGCCACAACCTCCAGACACGACCCCAGGAAACAAACTAGTGGAGGGAAGGACAGAAGAAGAAAAGAAGACGAATGGAGGGTGAACAGAGGCAAGAACAATAAAGAATAAAGGGCAATAGGTAAAATGATGGACCCGAGACTTAGTCGCGGTGAGACAGAGGAGACACTAGTTAGCTAAATTGATGCCAAGGCACTGAAGTGGTCAAAAGTGTTGACTTGGCCAACAAGAATAAGCCAAACAACAGCAATGACACAAGGAGAAGGGTCAGGGAACCAAAGGGATCAGGGTGGGACTGACGCCATGGAAGAACCAAAGGAAGCCAGGTAGCAAGAAGAAAAACTGAAATCACGGGAAGGTGAAAGAGGTCAGGATGAGGATGAAAACGATGGGAGGTTAGTAAAGCGGAAGAAAAGAGGAAGGGCAGAAAGTAGGTCACACCAAAAGTGAGAGGGAGATGTGTGAGAGATGAACTATTCCAAACACTAGAGGACAACAGATCAAATTTGGAGAAAATGAATAGGGTGATGGAAGAGTGCTTATTTGTCAGATGCCACTACCAAGAACGTAGAGAAGACTTACAAGCCTGATTAAGGTTGGTAACCCAAGCAACCCCAAGAAGACGCGAAAAGGCAGCTATATCCCAACGCGCAAGACGATCCGAAGGCCGATCACCATCCCAGATAAAATTACGAATGATCTTGTCAAACTCATTCAAAACAACCACAAGAAGTCGAAAGACCTCCAGAGCTTGGAGGAGGACAAAGGCAAGACTTTGTTTAGCAAGAGTAATACGACCTGAGAGAGAAAACAACTTTCCGTACTGACACTGAAGGCGTTCAGCAAGTTTATTCTCCACTCCATCCGAAAAGGAGGGTGCAGGAGGCGGCAACGTAATTCAAAGACCCAAATAGTCCATAGCCAGGCCAGCAGCCTTACCCCAAAGCAAGCTTCTGCAAGAAGTACCGTGGCAGGATCCGGGTATATGAGGGAAATGTGACACTCGGTGGAATTAATAGAAAGACCCCTCAAAAACCCAAATGATGAGCCAAGTTCTCACAATCTGTTGGCGAGAAGTAGTGCCAAAAAGAAGAAAGTCATCAGCATACTAAAGGGTGGAGAAGGCTTGTAAGTGGGGAGTGAATGTGATGTGAGGAAGCCAACGACCGCAGCGTGATGAAATAAAGCAAAATAGCACTCGGCAACTAAGTTGAAAAGCAATGGTGATAACGGACAACCCTGACGAAGGCCACGACCGAGACAAAAGAAGTCACCACACAACCCATTGAAGGAGACCGCAAGCTGGGCCCCAGCGACAAGCAGAGAGAGATAGAGAGAGGCAGCAAAGCCGTCCAGCTTCAATAGTGGTTGGGAGAGAAGGTCTCGTTGGGTTATATATGCAGCAGGAGGAAAGGAAAAAATGCAAGTTTTGCTATTACTTTTGACAAAAAAATGCGTGGTGGCAGAAACTGTGAGTCATGGTGAGGTGCTTGTAAAGTGCACGCCTCAACTCCAACTGCACCTCTGTACAATGTTTTTTGAGGCGTTTTTGTAAGAAAAAGTTTTGAAGCGGATGCTTGAAACCTTGAAGCTGCACATACACTTAACAATGCCACAAAAAAAAAGGTTATAGTGGCCTCGATATATATTGAAAAACTTTACCGGTATAGAGCTATAGCGGCATAAGTACCGGTGAAAACATTGCAGGTAACAGACTGGTTTTCCTGTAGTGGATTAACGTGCATGAGTGCTAATTTATTTTATTTTATTTGTCAAAAATTTCAAAGAAAAATAGAGCTCTTCAATTATACGGTGACAGTGAACATTAAGTGTCACCAATAAAACCATAAGAATGTTTGTGACTTAAAGAACATGGAATACAAAACAAGCACAAGTGCAACTTCCTTAAAACGTATAGAACTAGCTGTTAGTACTCATAACATGAGCAACATTAATTATCTTGTAAGTCATTTAACCAAACATCTGAAAATTCAATTTGTAAAGACAAAAAAGAAGACTACCGGAAAGAATGTCACATTGGTCAACATATATTATTATTCATTACATGGCAATCCATATGATGTTAGTGATTGAGTATATCCAAGGGCAGAGCAAAAAAATTTTTGAGAGGGGCCAAAATGTCAAAATTTCAACATGAGCCAAATATAATTTTTATTTAGGACAAATGAAATTTTTTAAAACTTACATGTAAATTCAAAATCTTTCCTTTTCATGAGTGAAGGTAGAAAATCAAAATTGATTACTTTATTCATGGCCACAAGGCCACAGCTAAAACGCTCCTAAAAAAGAAAAACTATTAACCAAAAAGTTTTGATTTTGTGACACCAAAAAGGAGCACCTTGAGTTTTCAAATTTCTTTACATGTCACTACTTTTAAGTCTTTCCACACACATGGAGTGGGTGAACAATGAGTCCAGTTTACTTGATTCTACTCATCAAAGCTCCACTCTAGCTCGAGTTTTTGTGGTCGCGAGTTAAGCTGAAGTTCGCATCTCGACTCAATTACTTTAATGAGTCTAGTCATGAGTTTATGGAAAACTCCAGTCGGCTCAAGTTTGAGTCGGCTAAACTCATAAGTCGTACCGGTTCACCTTTTGAAACGTGAACTCATAAGTTAATATTATCGAGCCCAGCTTGACAGTTTAACAAGAGCTTCGCTATATTGAGCCGGCTTTAATAAGCTTGAAAGGGAGACCCGTTTTAATAATTTGTGCCTTGTGTAATTTCCCTTGCATTGGGCCCCTTTTAGCGGAGACGGAGAACAAGGCGGTCACAGCGAGGACATGCGAAGAGGGGGGAGTAAGATGACGATGCCAACACAATTTTGCCTATCGGATTTGCTCGTTTTCCTTTCTTGTTCATCGGGTACTTTTGGAATTTCGCAATACATTTTTGGCTGAAGCAGAAAATTAGGAAAGAAGATGAGGTGAGGTGAGTACTTTTCAATTTTTTCACTCTTTTGCTTCTTGACAACTATTTTTGGTGAAAGAACGTGGAGCATGAGAGATTTATCTTTTAGAATTTTTTATACAATGGCCTTTGAGCTTCAAAGATGGAAAGCCAACAAAGATTTCTGAGAGTTCTCGGTGTTCCTTTGAGTAATCATTTCTTAGGTGCTGGGATATCAAGGGCTCGTAATGGATTCGGAATGGAGATGCAAAAGATCTGACAGGAAGGAATGGCCAGACATTACCAGGTGCTTCTTGGCGAGCGGGTGATGCTTCTCGCACACTGATTTCCAGGTAACACTATTGCCGAGCTATGCCATGGCTTTCTATCAGATCCTTTGCATCTCTGTTCCGAATCCATTACGAGACCAAGATAACCCAGCTCCTAAGAAATAATTATTCAAAAGAACATTAGAAACTCTCCCAAATCTTCATTGGTTTTCCCTCTTTGAAGCTCAAAAGCCGGTTCCCTCAGAGAAATAAAAAAACCAAGCAAGGTCACCGAATAAAAAGTCCAAAAGAAATGTCTCACACACCCTGTGTTTTCATTAAAACAGTCACCAAGAAGCAAAAGAGTAAAAAACCAAAAGGAAAAATGAGCAACTTCAAGATGTATTACGAAATGCCTAATGTCCTCTGCAAACAAGAAAGGAAAATGAGCAAATCCGATAGGCAAAATTGTGTGGGCATCATCATCTTACTCTACCCTCTTCACATGTCCTCTTTGCGGCTGCCTTGTTTTATCTAAGGGGCCCAATGGAAGGGCAATTACACAGAGGCAAAAATAATTAAAATGGGCCCTGACTATTTTCTCCGGTACTCAACTCATAACCTGCTTTGTGATATTCATCGGCTGCTCAACATACCCTTTGCAGAAAGAGTCAGAGCAGAGACTGAGTGCACATTAAGCTCCTTTACTTTTTTCCCTTTATCTAGGTCCAGGAACAGGAAAAATATTGAAACCGACATTATCTGGTAAGTAGAGAAGTAAATTTACACTAATGCTTTGGTCACCCACTGTCTGGTAAGAGGGTATGCGTTACAAAACCTTACTTATTGGCATGGCCTTGGCTGCCACTAAAAAAAGGTTTTTCACGCATGCACTATGAAAATGCCGGATGCATAGAATAAGTAATAGAATAACCAAGTCTGAAAAAATAAAACCAGTCATGAGAAGAATAGCTGCCGATGGTAGATGCGACGATTAACAAAAAGGAACAGAAAAAGAAGGATGACGAAGAAGAAGAAACAGGGGAAGATGTTGAAGAAAAAGGGAAAACAAGGGAAGAGGAAATAGACAATAAAAAAACAAACAAACAAAAAATAGCAGAGGAAGACAGAGGGGGATGGAAAAAAAGACAAAATCTGATCTAATCCCTTAAAACATAGCCCAAAACAAAACCAATTTGAACAAAATGGCCAACAGGTTCTTTTCTAGCAAGGAGCATTGCAGGCTTAGGGTCATTCCCAACTCTAGTACAAGCTCTTTGCCTTTTAATTTGGTGCCTTTCTGCTCCCCATGTCTGTCTCTATTTATAGCTGTTGAGAGGAAATAACTTTTCTCCAAAATAGGAAGAAAACTAAATTTTGTATGGAAAGCCAGGTCACACACTAAATCAAGCTATTTCATGAAATATTGACTTTCTAAGTAAATTTTTGCTGGGAAACATGATTGAATGACCACAAATCTGAAATCTAGATTGGATCCAATTTCAAATTTTATATTTGAATTTCTATCGACTAATGGACATTAAGAAATGGACATCTGAATCGAAATTTGAATGGAATAACCTACGAACTTTGTCCTTGCAATCAATATTTCTACCAATATTGGTCTGTTCTTTCCTTATACAATATTGACCAATATATTAATGAAATAACAAAGATACCAATCCTTTGACTGACACGGTGTGACAGAGTTCGATGAATATCAGCGTGCACATTAGTTTTTGAGGATTCCAATGTGATTTGGAACCCAAGATGATTTGCAGCCCGATGCTACAACATGCACTTGACTTTGAGCTGCAAATGCTAAAATATATATATCCATTCTTGGTCGCTCTAATTTATTTTGAACAGGTAATTTAAGTATAAAGTCCATTTCTCATAGGTTATTTTGAGTATACAGTTATTTCTTCATTATAATCCTTGTTATATGTTTCTAGAAAAGATACAAGTGTCAAAATTCCATCTACCACATAGAAAATGGGATATATGCTTTGAACACAAGATTTGAAATTCTGAATTCTCACACACACACACACATAAACTCTTTCTCTCTCCTCCTCTTTATTTGTAAGATGTTCAAAGAATTTCACTGTCTATTTAAGTTATACCTATTTGCCAATACTAGTCAAGCTGTAAGGGGCAGTGGCAGGCAAAGTGCTGTCATAAACTCGTAATGATAGTTTTTTTTTTATGAGCAGAGTTTTATATGCCCAAGTCAAGCTTTTCATGTAGTCAGTATATCAACTTTAAATTGTATCCTTTTGCTCAATATTAACCAAATCAAATGGTGCCCTTTTGGGAATTTGATCACAAGATGGTGGAGGAAATGTCCATCCACGAGCTAATTGTGACTAAGCAAAAGACATGACCAGGTAATTGGATATAATCGCTGCATGTGTATAGAGTTCGAAAACAATCAAACATACATTAATAGGATTTGGCTGCAACTAAGATAAATGACGCAATTTTAACTTCCAACAAGAACAGTCTAAACATTTGAAAATGGAAGATCATGATCCTTTTTCTTTTCAGCAAAGTAGAACCACACCCACGTTATATGGTTGTCCTGAAACTCTCTTCTTCTTTATATAAACACAAGAGTTGTATGTTGGGACTAGAACATGCAAATTGTTTTTCTAGCTCAAATGACAAAATTTCCCTTCTAATTAAAAAAAAAAATCCACTTATAAAAGCAAAAATGGAATGATTGGGATGATTATTTACCAAAATGACTGAAATACCTCCTTTTCTATAATGGTTGAAATACTCCTTTGTATTGAGTAAATTGGCAACACTAATTTCTCTATGGTGTGTGTGCGTATGTGTGTGTGTGTGTGTGTGTGTGAGAGAGAGAGAGAGAGAGAGAGATTCAATTAGGCACTCAAGATAGTAAATTTCATTTGCCCTAATGATGAAAGAATTATGTGAAGGAGAAGGCAACCGGTTGAAAATCTGACCATCTTTTAGTGTTTAGATTCAATTGGACAATGTTAAGGGACATGAGGACCACCCTCAAGGTGCGTAGTGCAGCTAGTCATGCTAGGGTTTGAATGGGCATGTCTCTAGTTTGATTCAATTCCTTTTGGTTCTATGCTTTTGCATCATAAATGTCAAGGAAACATAGACTAAGTTGAAGCTGATTTCAACATAGGAATTAGAAAGTGGTGTAACCTTCAACACCGACCTTCTCAATCTCTATAAATGGGAGTGCTGGCCTATGTGTCAAGCACCAAGAGAGTGGTGAGTTCCTTGAGCAGGAGTTTAGTACGTTCGTGTGTTCATTTCGTGAGGTGGAGTGTGGGTGTTTCAAGTGTGTGCTCAAGTGCAAGGACGTCGGGTATTTGGGTGATAGCTCACTACTTGATCTTGTTGAGGTGAGTTCTTGTACTACACATTTGTAAGTTTCATCTTAGCAAATAATGCAAATATATTATTTAAGTATGTGTGGCGCATTTACATCATCATTTGTTGAGATCACTTTGTATTGGTTTGGTGATTAAGCTTTTTTTAAGTAAGCTTTGTCAAGTTTATTATTGAGAATTATTTTGGACGTTGAAACTCTACCAGTTTTTCTCCATATGAAATATTCAGGTTCGGATCTACGTCATATCTAGGGCCCACATTTTTTACTACAGGGTATTGGGGAATCCCGGATGGGCCCGAACAAACTGTTGTATTTGTAACGCATCCTGTCTGAGGATTTTATTTTTTGTGCTGTACACATTAACTTGTTTAGATTAAAAGGAAGAGGGCCTTCCCCTCACTAGGTATTCCCGAGAAAGGAGACCACCCTATGAAAAGCATTAGTGGCCTTGATGAGAGGGAATCCCTTGCTACAAAGAATTTGTGATTTTAAAACCGAAAGTCATGGTTTTACTGATACGTCCACCATAGTTTAAGCCACATCGGCTACGAATGTGAAAATGCAGAAACGTCTGTATAGGTTTTACTGACGGCATGTTAAAACCGTTAATGTTGTGGTGTCGCTGAATCTTTTAGCTGGCAGCAAGGCCTACTTTTTGCATATGGTGGATGTTGATTTTGTGGCTCAAACTATGCTGCAAGGCATTACCGAAAGTCCTGAACGAAGCAAGCCTTAAAAGTTTGTGGAAAATGGGGGCATGAGCTCTTCTTTCTCGAGAAGAATGTGCTGATGGGCACCCATCTTTTGTCATGAACTTCTTAAGCCAGGGAATTTTAACGATTTTTATCCTTGTGCATTTTGGTACTGCCTGACAGGTAATATTTTGTGGTAAAAGCTGATGTACATGAATATTGAGAGCATTTTTATATTGCTGGAGCTTGTTTTGGGCTTTGTGTAAGTTTAGTCAATTGGAATGAGTTGTTTTATTATTTCAGCATATATTTGATTTTTATTGCTGCATTTATTGGAGCCCTTCCTTGACACTAAATAGTAACCCTTAAACTGTGCTATAGTTTTGAGTTGCCCATCATCTTTTTTAGAAAACTTCGTTTTAAAAACTTAAAAATCTTTCAGATTTTTCTCAAATAGGAAGGCGATGCATGGTCACTTCCCATCAGTGGTGGGGATTGAAACAACATCACCTGTAGAAGAATAAAGAGAGAAGAAGAAGAAGAAAGAGAAGAGGTAGGAGAAGGGGCACAACTGTTGCAGCCACAGTTGGTTGTTACACATGCAGCAGAAAGAGGGACAGGGGTCTCGTTGGGTTACATATGCAGCAGGAGAGAAGAGAGACAGACAGAGAGAGAGAGAGAGAGAGAAAGAGAGAGAGAGAGAGAGATAGATAGAGAGAGAGAGGTAGAGAGAGAGAGATAGAGAACCGATAAAATGAAAATCTATAACAAAATTTGGGAACAAGAAGTCCCTTAGTTACAAAAATTTGGGGAGAAGAAGTCCCTATTTACAATAACAAACCGCAAGACAGAAGTAAAAATACAAAATGTACAATACAACTCACAGAAAAACAAAATAATAGGGGCGGGGAGCGAGTGGAAGGACAGAACGGTACCATCACCCAGCCACAGAAGTAGGACGACGCCACAACTGAATGGCAAAATTGACATCCCCCTGCACAAGACGTACCAAAGAGTTTGGCGAAGAGAAGGTGACCCTGAAGACCTTGTTGTTGCGCTCCTCCCAAATGCACCACGAAGCTGAAATAAGCCACAACCTCTAAACACCACCCCAGGAAACAGGCAAGTGGGGGGAAGGGCAAAAGAGGAAAAGAAGACGAAAGAAAAGCCAGACAGAGGCAATAAACACTAAAGAAGAAAGGGCAAGAGGCAGAAAGGTGCACCTGAGACTCAGCCATGGCGAGACAGAGGGGACACTGGTTAACTAAACTGATGCCAAGGCACTGCAAGTGGTCAAAAGTGTTAATGTGGCCACCAAAAAAAAGCCAAACAAAACTAATGGCACGAGGAGAAAGGCCAGGGGACCAAAAGGATCAGGTCGGAGTGACGCCATAGAAGAACCAAAGGAAGCCAGGTAGCAAGAAGAAAAACTGAAATTACAGGAAGGTGAAAGAGGTCAGGATGAGGATGCAAATAGTGGGAGGTTAGCAAGGCGGAAGAAAAGAGGAAGGGCAGAAAGCAGGTCGCACCAAAAGTGAGAGATGAAAATATTCCAAACACTAGGGAAAGACAGGTCAAATTTGGAGAAAATGAATAGGGTGATGGAAGAGTGCTCATTTGCCAGACGCCACCCCCAAGAACACAGAGAAGACTTACAAGACTGACTAAGGTTCGTAACCCAAGCAACCCCAAGAAGACGCGAAAAGGCAGCTATATCCCAACGCGCAAGGTGATCTGAAGGCCGATCACCACCCCAAATAAAATTACGAACGATTTTGTCAAACTCATTCAAAACAACCACAAGAGGTCGAAAGACCTCCAGAGCTTGGAGGGGGACAAACGCAAGACTGTGTTTAGCAAGAGTAATATGACCTGAGACAGAAAACAGTTTTCCCTACCGACACTGAAGGCGTTCAACAAGTTTATGCTCCACTCCATCCGAAAAGGAGGGTGCAGGAGGTGGCAACGTAATCTGAAGACCCAAATAGTTCATAGCCAGGCCAACAGCCTTACCCCAAAGCAAGCTCCTGCAATAAGTACCGTGGCAGGATCCGGGTATATGAGGGAAATGTGACACTTGGTGGAATTAATAGAAAGGCTCCTCAAAAACCCAAAGCATGAGCCAAGTTCTCACAATCTGTTGGCGAGAAGCAGTGCCAAATAGAAGAAAGTCATCAGCGTACTAAAGGGTGGAGAAGGCCTGTAAGTGGGGGAGTGAATGCGGTGTGAGGAAGCCAACGACCGCAGCATGATGAAATAAAGCAGAAAAGCACTCGGCAACTAAGTTGAAAAGCAATGGTGATAACGGACAACCCTGACGAAGGCCACGACCGAGACAAAAGAAGTCACCACACAACCCATTGAATGAGACCTCAAGCTAGGCCCCAGCGACAAGCAAAGAGAGATAGAGAGGCAGCAAAGCCATCCAGCTTCAATAGTGGTTGGGAGAGAAGGTCTCGTTGGGTTATATATGCAGCAGGAGAAAAGGAAAAAATGCAAGTTTTGCTATTACTTTTGACAAAAAAATGCGTTGTGGCAGAAGCTGTGAGTCATGGTGAGGTGCTTGTAAAGTGCACGCCTCAATTCCAACTGCACCTCTGTACAATGTTTTTTGAGGCGTTTTTGTAAGAAAAAGTTTTGAAGCGGATGCTTGAAGCCTTGAAGCTGCACATACACTTAACAATGCCACAAAAAAAAGGTTATAGTGGCCTCGATATATATTGAAAAACTTCACCGGTATAGAGCTATAGCGGCAGAAGTACCGGTGAAAATATTGCAGGTAACGGACTGGTTTTCCTGTAGTGGATTAACGTGCATGAGTGCTAATTTCTTTTATTTTATTTCTCAAAAATTTCAAAGAAAAATAGAGCTCTTCAATTATACGGTGACAGTGAACATTAAGTGTCACCAATAAAACCATAAGAATGTTTGTGACTTAAAGAACATGGAATACAAAACAAGCACCAGTGCAACTTCCTTAAAACGTATAGAACTAGCTGTTAGTACTCATAACATGAGCAACATTAATTATCTTGTAAGTCATTTAACCCAACATCTGAAAATTCAATTCGTAAAGACAAAAAGAAGACTACCGGAAAGAATGTCACATTGGTCAACATATATTATTATTCATTTCATGGCAATCCATATGATGTTAGTGATTGAGTATATCCAAGGGCAGAGCAAAAAAATTTTTGAGAGGGGCCAAAATGTCAAAATTTCAACATGAGCCAAATATAATTTTTATTTAGGACAAATGAAATTTTTTAAAACTTACATGTAAATTCAAAATCTTTCCTTTTCACGAGTGAAGGTAGAAAATCAAAATTGATTACTTTATTCATGGCCACAAGGCCACAGCTAAAACGCTCCTAAAAAAGAAAAACTATTAACCAAAAAGTTTTGATTTTGTGACACCAAAAAGGAGCACCTTGAGTTTTCAAATTTCTTTACGTATCACTACTTTTAAGTCTTTCCACACACATGGAGTGGGTGAACAATGAGTCCAGTTGACTTGATTCTACTCATCAAAGCTCCACTCTAGCTCTAGTTTTAGCCGAGTTTTTGAGGTCGTGAGTCAAGCTGAAGTTCGCACCTCGACTCAATTACTTTAATGAGTCTAGTAATGAGTTTATATAAACTCGGGTCGGCTCAAGTTTATGTGAGTTGCCTGAACTCATAAGTCGTACCAGTTCACCTTTTGAAATGTGAACTCATAAGTTAACATTATCGAGTCCAGCTTGATAGTTTAACAAGAGCTTTGCTGCATTGAGACGACTTTAACATCCTTGAAAGGGAGACCCGTTGTAATAATTTATGCCTTGTGTAATTTCCCTTCCGTTGGGCCTCTTTTAGAGGAGAGGGAGAACAAGGCGGTCACAGCAAGGACATGCGAAGAGGGGAGAGTAAGATGACGATGCCAACACAATTTTGCCTTCGGATTTGCTCGTTTTCCTCTCTTGTTCGCTGGGGACATTTGGAATTTCGTGATACATCTTTGGCTGAAGCAGGAAATGAGGAAAAAAGAAAAGGTGAGGTAAATTCCCTTCGATTTTTTCACTTTATTGACGGCTATTTTTGGTGAAAGAACGTGGACCATGAGATATAATCTTTTAGATTTTTTATTCAATGCCCTTCGAGCTTTGGAAAGGGAAAGCCAACAAAGATTTGGGCGAGTTTTTGGTGTTCTTTTGAGTAATTATTTCTTAAGTGCTGGGATATCAAGCGCTAGTAATAGATTCAGAATAGAAATGCAAAAGATCGGATGGGAAGCAGTGGCATTACTCAGCAATGGATAATTGGTCATGGAGTCAAGATTAGTGTGGTACTCTTGACTGGTAAAACTCTTGAATGTGGTGAATTTACTCTCTCTCTCTTTTCCACCAATGACAAAGACGCATTGAGGAATAAAATTTCTAATGGAAACAAAAACTGAAAAGACAAATTAGAGAATTTATCCAACCTTCCCACTTGCTCATTTTAGATACCAACCACATCCCTTTGGCCCACCACAAGAGAGGGAGTGTGTGTATGTGTGGGAGAGGGGGCCGGTTGTGTTTGAAAAAAGTATCTCTTTTGATAGGTTGGACTGAATTCAACAACGTCTCGAATTCAATTTTCTAGAGAGCTGTTATCCTGATGTTATTGAGGAGTGTGGAAATTAAGAGAATGGTAGAGAGTGTGTGTGTTGTCTTGAATTCGTAAACTTACTTACGGCACCTTCCACCATGTATAGTTCTTTATCATTTTCTACTGAACTTATGTATCTTTGGCAATCCAGCAGTGAGTATGATATGATCTATATGCTCTTACATTGTTGGTTGCTTTCACGTGAAAACAAAGTAGAGAGGACAAGATAAATTTAGGGAAAAGTCAGAGGAAGCAGATTACAGACTTTGAGGTATTACATAGTCATGTTGTCCTTCGATCTTGGATTCTTTCGTCACTTGAAAAAACATAAAAATTGAAAGAGATGGATTACAAATATATATATATATATATACACATATAGTCACTGTACCTTACAAGTTTAACTAATTTGTCAACCACACTCAACCAGAGAGACTTGCATTGGGTCGATAGAGCTCTCTTTCTCTCTCTCTCTCTCTCTCTCTCTCTCTCTACATATATATACATATACATATGTATATATAGAATCTCATACCACAGAGTCAGAATATCGAGCCATGACCCAAACTACCATTGAAATCACCTGGGTGAGAACCGTGCTAGAAGGTGTTGGAACATCGAGCCATGACCCAAATTTTTTCATTATCTTCAATGAGTTGTGGGATCAATGGTTCATACTGGTACCCATCTATTTTCGTACTCTCCCAATTGGTTTATTTATAATTCAGGTGAAATCAAAAGCTGATATGGAGATTATTCTACAAATTGGGTGTGTGAAGACCCAAATTTTACAAGTCAAAATTACTATTTTACCCTTTCAAAGGTCCTTTTCTGGCCAAACAAGCAAATTTCACATTAGCATTGACCACCTAGACCCAGAATGACCAACGTTGGCTAAGCTAAAAATTACCGTTTAACACTTACACCCAATCATTTTGATTTGGAGACTAGAGATTTTCACTAAATTTTTTAGAATTGCCTAACATTTGAGTATTTAAGTCATTTCTCAATTTACATAACCTAAATAGTTGCTAGAGTCAGCTCACTAGAGTTTTCTAAGCTTGTAATGAGCTCACTTAAGCTCATTCAACTCACTGAAACCGTGCACCTGTCAATTTTGCAACACTGAGACAATGTCAATCCGAACCAAGCTAGAATCATGTTTATAACGTACAAAGCTATCTCCCATTAGTTTGGTATATGTTCATTCATCTCGGTTTCAGTTCCAAAGGTTTTGGATGTCTTTCTCTCTCTCATTTTCAAGAGTTTGAGCTGAATTTGAATTCAACCCAATAAAGCACGCTGAAATCAAGCTAGGACGATGTTTATCATGAATAAATCAAGATAATTTAAGTTGGATCTGAGTTCATTTACCTCGGTTTGAGTTCAATTCAATTCTAAGCTCTTTTTCTCTACTATTTTCAGGGGTTTGAGTTGAATTTAAACTCAACCAGATAGAGTGAGCTAAATACCAAGAAAAGATTATGTTTATCATGCACAAATTAATCTTATCTTAGTTTGGTTTGAGTCCAATCATCTTGTGTTGAGTTCAGTTCACTTTTAAAGGCCCTAGAGATATTTCTCCCTCATATGTTCAGGAGTTTGAGCTGAATTTGAGCTCAAATTGATAGACTAAGCTGAAATCAAGCTGAGATTATTTTCATCACATATACGTCAACCTTTTCTTAGTTTGGTTTGAATTCATTTGTCCCAGGTTGATTTCAATTCAGTTCTTAAAGCCATGGAGTTCATTCCTAGTACTTGCTCTACAATGCTCTGAAGCTCAATTTAGTTGAACTGGATCATTTTTTATTTCAGCACCTTCGGCTCCACTAATGAAAATTTCAAGGATAGCTAGATTTTTAAAGCCATATTTGGTTTCCCTTTATAAATATAACATTTACAGCTTGGCATATTTGTCTACATAAACAAAAGACGTAGGCTGCATACACCTTGCTTTATGATGTTCATTAATTTCTAGAACCTTTGTTCAAACTAGCTTCCTTATCTGAACATGTTTCAACTTAAAATCACACATAGTGGTACTTGGTTATTTAGCACCATGTGCATATTTTTTGTAAAACCTAATTTATGAGTCACTTGAACCTAAGTTAGTTTTTGAAGACACTCACATGAATCTGGTGGGCTCCACCTTAGGCTCTGCCCGCCCTAATGTCTCATTAAACCTAGATTTTCTAAAAATAGCACTCAAGCTGAGCCCACTGAACCGGCACCCAACCTAAGTCCAAACCTAGTTTTAAATACTGAATCTAGCCTAGGTTGATCTAGGTCCAAGTTCATGCCATTTCAAATTCTTCACCTAGATTTCATAGCCAAGTCTAATTTCTACATCTGGATCTCATATCCAAGTCTCAAATGTGAGATCTATTTTCATAAACCTAGATCCATTATTCAAAATTCCAATTCCTGGATATCAAAGCACGGTCCAAATATCATTATCATAGTCAGATCCATCTTCTAGAATTTCCTTTTGCTATGGATCTAGATCTGGGTCTCAATATCAACCCAGATCCAGGATCCATGTTTGGGTTGAGATTTGGAACTTGGATTTCAATTCAAAGAATTGGATTCAAATCATGAATCATATGCTGATCTAAGTCATGATATTAAACTCAATTCTAGCACATTTGATTTTTTGATCTCAGGTATTGCATTTCGGATCTGGGTTTCTAATTATTGGATCATGGATTTTAGATCATAAATATCATATTATGAATCTTTGCTTATGAATGTAGCACATTTTATGTCTTTTCACACACTTGGAGTGGGTGAACAATGAGTCCAGTTGACTTGATTCTCCTCAACAAAGCTCAACTCTAGCTCGAGTTTTAGCTGAGTTTTTGGGGTCACAAGTCAAGCTTAAGTTCACAACTCTCGACTCATTCACTTTAGTGAGTCGAGTCATGAGTTTATGGAACTTGAGGCGGCTCAAGTTTGTTGGAGTCGACTCAACTCATAGGTCTTACCGGCTCACCTTTTGAATCGTGAACTCATATGTTAACATTATCGATCTCGTTTAAACAAGCTCGATGAATTTAACAAGAGCTTCACTGCATTGAGATGACTTTAACAAGCTTGAAATGGAGACCCATTTTAATAATTTATGCCTTGTGTAATTGCTATTTTACAAGTCCAAATGACTATTTTACCCTTTCAAGGGTCTTTTTTTTTACCAAACAAGCAAATTTCACTTTAGGGTTGAGCACCTAGACCCAAATCATCTACGTTGTCTAAGCTAAAAATAACCATTTAACACCTGCACCCAATCATTCTGACTTGGAGACTAGAGTTTTTAACTAAATTTTTGAGAATTGCCTAACATTTCATTAATTAGGTCATTTCTCAATCTTACGTTACCTAAATAGTTGCTAGAGTCTGCTCACTAGGGTTTTCTAAGCCTGTAGTGAGCTCACTATAGCTCATTCAACTCACTGGAACCATGCACCTGTCAATTTTGAAACACCGAGACAATGTCAATCTGAACCAAGCTAGGATCCTGTTTATAGTATACAAATCTATCTCCCATATGTTTGGTATATGTTCATTCATCACGGTTTGCGTTCCAAAGGTTTTGGATTTCTTTCTCTCTCCCTTTTTCATGAGTTTGAGTTGAATTTGAGTTCAACCCAATAGAGCGAGTTGAAACAAAGCTAGGATCTTGTTTATCATGAATAAATCAATCTT
This sequence comes from Nymphaea colorata, assembly GCF_008831285.2. Classification (NCBI taxonomy): domain Eukaryota; kingdom Viridiplantae; phylum Streptophyta; class Magnoliopsida; order Nymphaeales; family Nymphaeaceae; genus Nymphaea; species Nymphaea colorata. Next base: position 6,818,223 of record NC_045142.1, on the reverse strand, counting down.
CCATTAATTAGGTTTGAGTTTATTTATCTCCGTTTAAGTTCAATTCAATTCTGAGTGCTTTCTCTCTACTATTTTCAGGGCCTTGAGCTGAATTTGAGTGCAACCAAATAAGGTGACCTAAAACCAGAGATAAGGTTATGTTTATTATGCACAAATCAATCTTATCTTATTTTGGTTTGAGTTCATTCATCTTGTCTTGAGTTTAGTCCTGCTTCGAAGCCCCTACAGCTATTTCTCTCACATATTTTCAGAAGTTTGAGCTGAATTTGAGCTCAAGTCGGTAGGCCAAGCTGAAATCTAGTTGAGATTATATTCATCACTCATACATCAACCGTTTCTTTGATCGGTTTGAACTCGTTTGTCCCAAGTTGATTTCAGTTCAGTTCTAAAAGCCATGGAGTTCATTCCTATCATTCGCTGCACTCTCTAAACTGCTCTAAAGCTCAATTTAGCTGAATTGGATCATTTTTTTTTATTTTTCAGCATATCCTTACACGTAAGTAATTTTTCCAAGCACCTTCAGCTCCACTAATGAAAATTCTAAGGATAACTAGATGCCTTTATATATATATGACATTTACAGCTTCATTAAAATTGAAATTATGATGTTTAAAATAATTTGGAGGGACCTTTTCAGTAAAATTTTCTATAGAGCCATCATAAAAGCAGGCCCACTTAGATCAAGGAAACTCATATGGAACTCCAAATTTACGCACAAGAGTAAAATGGCCTGCAAGACAAACGAGTCCTTGGATTCTTATTAGTGATCCATATTAAAGGAATTTTTCTAAGCTTTCCTTGGTGGATTTATTTCTATTGTGAAAATTCTTGTTGCTGTTACTGGGCATGATCAAAATTAGCACAAGAGTAGGCAATTTCAGTATTACAAACATGTGACTAGTGTGTTCAACACATGATGATAATTCCTGCACACTTAAGGTTCTTTTGAAATGATTTCCTTCTTTTTTATTCTGTTATTTGTCTACATAAGTCATAGGCTACGTATACCTTGCTTTATGATGTTCTTTAACTTCTAGAACCTTGGTTCAAACTAGCTTCCTTATCTGAACATGTTTCAGCGTAAAATCACACATAGTGGTACTTTGGCTATCTACCACCATGCACATAATTTCTATAAAATCTTACTTATGAGTCACTTGAACCTAAGTTAGGTTTTCAAGGCAATCACATAAATCTGGTAGACTCGACCTTAGGCTCAGCCTGCCCTAATTTCTCACTAAACCCAGAGTTTATAAAAATTGCATTCAAGCTGAGCCCACTGAACCTGCACCCAACCTAAGTCAACACCTAGTTTTAAATACTGTCTCCAGCCTAGGTTGAGCCAGTTCCAGTTCGTGTCATACAACCTAAACACGCCTAGCCCAGGAAGAGCCAGGTCCAAGTTCAAGCCATTTCAAATTCTTGATCTAGATTTCATACCCGAGTCTAATTTCTACATCTGGATCCCATATCCAAGTCTTAGATCTGAGATCTATTTTCATAGCCAATTCCAGGATATAGAGGATTAAGATGATGATGCCAACACAATTTTGCCCATCGGATTTGCTCGTTTTCCTCTCTTGTTTGCAGGGACATTTTAAATTTCGTGATACATCTTTGGTTTAAGCAGGAAATGAGGAAAGAAGATAAAGGCATGCCGACTATTTTTGGTGACAGAACGTAGAGCATAAGAGATTGTCTTTTAGACTTTTTACTCAACGGTCTTTGACCTTTAGTGAGGGAAAACCGTCAAAGATTTGTGAGAGTTTTCGGCGTTCTTTTGAGTAATTATTTTTTAGGTGCTGGGATATCAAGGGCTGGTAATGGATTCGAACAGAGATGCAAATGATCCGATAGGAAGCAGTGGCATTACGCAATGGCCAGGCATTACCCTTTGCTTCTTGGCGAGTGAGTGATGCTTCTTGCACACTGATTTCCTGGCAATGCTATTGACGAGCTACGCCACAGGTTTCTATCAGATCTTTCGCATCTAGATATCCCAGCACCTAAGAAATAATTAGGTAAAAGAATACCAGAAACTCTCCCAAATCTTTATTGGCTTTTCCTCTCCAAAGCTAAAAAGCTTGATCCCTGAGAGAAATAGAAGTCAAAGACACTCTGTATAAAAAATTCAAAAGACACTCTCTCATGCCCCCCCTGTGCTTTCACCAAAAACAGGAGTCAAGAAACAAAAGAGTGAAAAGACAAAAGGGAATTGGTCTCCCTTTATCTTTTTTTCTCGTTTTCTACCTCAGCCAAAGATGTATCACGAAATTCTGAATGTCCCCTGCAAACAAGAAAGGAAAATGAGCAAATCCGATACACAACATTGGCTTTGCGGTTGCCTTGTTTTCTCTAAGAGGCCAAACGGAAGGGCAACTACACGGAGGCATAAATAATTAAAATGGAGCCTGCTTATTTTCTCCAGTACTCAACTTATAACCTGCTATGTGAAATTCATCGGCTTCTCAACTTACCCTTTGTGGAAAGAGTCACACCAGAGAATCTACGCTAATTAAGCTGCTTTACTCTTTTCCCATTTTCTCAAAGTTCAGGACATAACCAAGCTCCAGCAACAAGCCAAATTTTCTAAAGTCAAGCTGAATGCTCCATCAAGTGACTCATAAATTGCCTGTTGGGAGGTTTTTAGCTGTGTCCTTGTGGCATTGATCATATGCATGACTTTCTTTATGCCATCAAGAATTGCAATTTAGCAAATGTGTCAATCAGCATTCCAGAAATTCGTTGCCGAGAAACCACCAGCAGTTCATCGGCATCCCACTTCCACCGGCAGCTCAGGCGTTCATGGGCAACCAGCCGAGTGAGGTGAATTCAGCCTTCATGGCTTCCAATCTCAGGCAGCATTACCTATGGAGGTACAACGCTGGTGAATTGTCGTTCGTCCAGTTGATTGGCGATGCCAGTCCTACTGCCGTCGCTTCCTCCACAAATCAGTTTCATATTCCGGTGATGGTGAGCAACTCCGGCAAACCAAACGATGGGCGAGATCCCTCCCCAACTGGGGCTGCAAAGGGATAATAGAATAAGTTATAGAATAACCAAGTCTGCAAAAATAAAACCAGACATCAGATTAATAGTTGCCAATGGTAGATGGGACAATTACAAAAAGAAACAAGGGAAGATGGTCAAAGAAAAACGGAAAACAAGGGAAGAGGAAATAGACAAAAAAAAAAAAAAAACAAAAAAATAGCAGCAGAAGACAGAGAGGGACCGAAAAAACGGAAAATCTGATCATTGCTCAAAACAATAGCAATTTGAATAAAATGGCCAACTCTAGTACAAGCTCTTAGCTTTGGAATTTGGTGACTGGCCTCTCCTCTGTCTCTTTTTATAGCTGTTGAGAGGAATGAACTTTTCTCCATAATAGGAAGAAAACTAAATTTAACAGAAAGTCAAGTCACACTAAATCAAGCTATTTCATGAAATATCGACTTTCTAAGCAAATTTTTGCTGGGAAACATAATTGAATGACCATGAATGTGAAACCGAAAGCAGATCCAAGTTTGACTTTTATATTTGAATTTCTATCGAGTAAAGACACTAATAACCTACTAACTTTGTCCATGCATGCAATATTTGCTACCAATATTGGTCAAATATTGACCAATATATTAAGAAAATAACAAAGGTACCCATCCCTTGACTGACACGGTGTGATAGAGTTTGATGAATATCAGCATCCACATTAATTTTCGAGGATTTTAATGTGATTTGGAATCCAAGATGGTTTGCAACCCGATGCCTACAACATGCACTTGACTTTTTGGGACAAATTCTATAGAAAATATATCCATTATTGGTTGCCCTAATTTATTATGTACTGGTAATTTAAGTATAAATTCTGTTTCTTGTATGTTATTTTGAGTATATTGTTCTTTCTTCATTACTATCTTTGTTATATGCTTCTAGAAAAATATACAAGTGTTAAAATTCCATCTTTACCACATAGAAAATGGGATGTATGCTTTGAACACAAGTTTTGAAATTCGGAGTTCACCGACGCACTCACACACTTCCTTCTCTTACTTTGTTAGATGTTCCGAGAATTTCACAGTTTATTTAAATGGTAAATGATCGTATATCTATTTAAGTTCTACCTATTTGCCAATACTAGTCAAGTTATAAAGGGCAGTGGCAGGCAAAGTGTTGTCATAAACTCTTAATGACACCATAGGCGGTACTTTAGAGGCAAAATGTTGTTTAAGGTGTGTTTAGGGTGACTATCAGAAGTTGGTTTGTGTCAAAAAACTCAATTTCTATAAAATGAAATTGGAACTGAATATTAACAAATGACAAGTAATTAAAATAAAAAATGGTTTTTATTTATTTATAGAAAATTTCACATTCTTTGCTATTTTCTGAATTGACCAATACTTTCTTGTACTAGCTTGTAAACTGATGAAATAAAAAACTTTCTTGTGTTTGTCTTTAGTTAAATTTCTGTTTTGGAATTATGCTAAAACACATCATTTCAATTTCAGCATACTTGACTCGATGCTTAGAGTGATCTGTTGGGGCTATAACATGCGAATTGCTGTCTAACCCAAAAGACCAAAATGCCCTTCTAATTTAAAAACGTAATCCAGCTATAAGGGCAAAAATGGAATGATGGAGACGTTTATCTACCAAAATGACTAAAATACCCCTTTTTGTACAATTATTGAAATGCTCCATTGTATTGAGTAAATTGACAGCCTTTGCATTTATCTATATGAATGTGTAGTATGAAATTGTGTGTGTGTGTGTGTGTGTGTGTGAGAGAGAGAGAGAGAGAGAGTTAGCTGATTGGAAGTTTAAAGTCATTTGATTTCGTACTCAAGCTAGTAATTTTCATTTTCCTAGATGATGAAAGAATGATGTGAAGGAGAAGGCAACTGGTTGAAAAATATGACCATCTTTTAGTGTTTCGATTAAATTGATCAATGATAAGAGACATGAGTACCAGCCTCAAGGTGCATTGTGCAGCAAGTTATGCCAGGGCTAGTTTGATTCAACTCCTTTTGGTGCTATGCCTTTGCATCTTAAATGTCTATGAAACATAAACTAAATTGAAGCTGATTTCAATATAATAATTAGAAAGATAGACTGGCACTCGAGTGAGCTCCTTTCGATGAGGGTTCGAGAGGTCAACCACTTGGGTCACTGAAGGTGAATTTTAAGCTGCTCAGCATCACTAGAAATTCAAGATTGAGTGAACAAAGACCCAATGAGGTCAGATTAGAGGAGCATCTTCTGAAAGGATTGATTTATCACTCATGAGGGATCTAATTATTGCTATAGGGACACAGGATGATTGAGAGTGGGAGGAAGTGTCTTTATATTATCCATATGAATGTGTAGTATGAAAGAGTGTGTGTGTATGTGAGAGAAAGAGAGAGAGAGAGAGAGAGAGAAAGAGAGTTAGCTCGGTAGAAGTTTAACGTCATTTGATTTGGTACTCAAGATAGTAATTTTCATTTGCCTCAATATTGAAATAATTATGTAAAGGCGAAGGCAACTGGTTGAAAATCTGACCATCTTTTAGTATTTAGATTAAATTGATCAATACTAAGAGACATGAGTACCAGCGTCAAGGTGCAGAGGTCACATGTCTCTAGTTTGATTCAATTCCTTTGGTCCTATGCCTTTTTATCTTAAGTGTCTTGTCTATTATCTATATGAATGTGTAGTTAGAGAGAGAGAGAGAGGATTGGTTTGTAGAAGTTTAAACTCATTTTGTCTAGTGCTTAAGACGGTCATTTTCATTTGCCTCGTTAGTGAAAGTATCATGTGATGGAGAAGGCAACTAGTTGAAAATATGACTTTCTTTTACTATTTATACTAAGTGATCAATACTAAGAGACATGAGTGTCACACTAAGAGGTCGTTTGATTGCTGTCCATTGGGACAGAACAGACAGGACGTCCTGTCCATTACACTACTGTCATGTCCTTATGGACAATGATGTTCCTTGTCCACCGTTTGATGATTTTAGGAACAGAACACTATGTGCTTCTTGTCCAGCGTTTGTTTCGTGTGTGTCTGTTCTGTCTGACGTTTGTTTCTGTCTTATCCGATCTATCCATTCTCTCTAATCTATCCATTTTGACTGATGTTTGTGTCTTTCATGGTTAGTTTTATCTGTCTAGTTTAGTGTTTGTTTATGTTTCGTTCAAACTGTCTATTTTATCCATTATTTGTATCTTCTCTAATGAATTTTGGCTATTATATTTATTTTGTGTGCTATATGATATCTTATTTTTCAAGTTCATATGGGTTGGTGTGGTGTGCGCTCTTCAAAGTTTTTTTATTTTCATATGAATATTTATAAAAATTTGCTATATTATGTATATATGAGTGTCCTTCCAGACATGAAAATATGTGAAAATGCTTCCTTCACAAATCTTTTCTGGCTCTGGTCACTCAGACAGCCAGCCTGAGGTCACAAGTGCTTTTCCTTATAAACGAATTGTCATGAGAGAGAGAGAGAGAGAGAGAGAGAGAGAGAGAGAGAGAGAGAAATTAAAAACAAGATACTGCTTACATAATGTACATCACTGACATCAAACATTGCAGTTTAAGAAACAGAGACAACAATTGCAGGGGCATTCTGCCCCTTAAAGAGGGTGAAGCTTCACTGATGGCTTGAGAGGGTCCTTCTGCAGCTCTCGAAGAACGACTGACACCAAAAGTCATGTTTGGCTGCCAAGACACATTTATGAGAAAAGAAAAATTAACACTCTGAGTTCTGATTCCATCAATCTAACCACTCCCACCATTATTATCTACAATAAGAGGATCTAAATCGACAAATACAGATGTGTTGACAGTAACAGCAATAGCTAATTAAACTCCATGTAAAATTAATCAAACCCTTAAGTTGATGATTTAAAGAAGGCTAAATTTTTTGAGAAAGATGTACCTTGCAGTAGTTGATATCTCCACAACCACAAACCAGATGCCCATTTGCTACATCTATAGCATATGGAGCTCCACCTCCATCACTAATCTGCAGACCGTGTCAGGAATAAAAAGTTTAGACTAAGAGAGATGATAAGCTGACGTTTAACTTAAATGATTTTAGTGAGATTCAAGGGGCTTCAACCTTGTAATAATCAACAGCAATAAAAAGGCCACAGCTTATTGGCAGCCTATACTTTATTTACAGCTTAGAGCGCTTGTTACAGGATCTAGAAGTGCAAAACATACAAAAACTTTCGTTTTCTTCTTGATTGCGGTCACTATGGCAGCCTCGCCTTCCTATCTGAGTTTGAGTTCAATATCTATTATAGACATTCAAAAGAGAAGCTCATGCTGCGAAGGAGCTACTGAAAAAGGACCTGGAGCTGAAGACGTCCAAGCTTGTTGTAGAAGACCTTGGAGCAGAGGATGTCCAAGGTTGGTGGGTTGCATGAAAAGGAGTAGCAGTTCAGCTAGAAACTGCTGAAGACGAGCAGCAGGCTGAGCACCTAAACTGCTAAAGCAAGCTTGGTACTGCTGGAGTCATTCAAGCTTAGTAGCCTACTGAAGATGAACTCAAATGACGATGAGTTCTATTGGGCGAGCTAAGGAAGCCTGCTGCACCAAGCTCTAGGACATGGAGCAGAGGCTCCAAGGGTGCTGCTATAGAAGATGTCTACTATGCCGACTTAAAGGGGAACTGCTGAAGACGCTCCAAGGAAGAAGTTCCTGTTGCATCGAGCTGAAGGAGGAAAAGTCAATAAAGAAACGGTGCTTTTGATTTCTTTCTCTATCAATTTCACTTAGCCTAGTCTTCCATTGAGCAATTCTTTCAGCAGAGGCAAAGTCAAAAAAGAAACAGTGCTCTTGTATACATGACATACTTGAAATAGCTTCAAATTTCAATGGAGTTAATTACAAAATTCTATCAGATAGCTGCATCAGCAGCAGAGGAGGGCTGGTAGGTGCTACTTTGCAGTTGCAGGAACATGGGAAAATAAAGTGGCAAGGAAATTTTAGACAATAATGACCAGTTAAGAAACGTTGAAGCTAAAAATGCTTCTCCACTCTAAGATATTCATATGGTATGAGACAGTAGAATTATTGTATGTAGCAGGTCTTCTTTAGGAAAGATACGGACCGAAATGAAAAGGTAGAATAGCCAAGCAGCAGCCTTTCCCCTCTTCCCCCAATTACAAGCTTCCTTTTGGGTTACGAATAATGCCAGAATTTATTACCATGAACTCAGCCACAGGAAACGACCGAAATGTGAGCCAATTGGTCTGCTGGTGGCCTGAAAATGAAAAACGACAGTCGTAAGACAGGGACATACCTGTGGAACAGGCAGATTGCATCCTCAGCAGGGCGAAGGGCAGCTTCAATCCACTGCACGTTTGAAGGAGGCGAGAGGTTGAGGGAGGGTGAAGAAGCGTGAGGGGCAAGGAAGACAAGAAGGGGCTACAGGGCGAGGACAATAACCCTAGTTACTTGAACGCCGCTGCCTAGGAGCAGTTGGAAGACGCCCTGCTGAGGATCTGCTCAAGGACGCTTGCTGAGAAGCTGCAAGCGATGCTGCGGCAGTCGCCCTCCAGCAGAGATAAAGGAGAAGGAGAGAAATAGAAAGGGCTAGAGCAGCTTGGGCGATGGAGGAGAAGGAGAGAAACAGGAATAGGGCAGCTCGGGGGCAGAAACGAGGGTGGAGATAGAGGAGAAAGTCAACTCGGGGGGCAGATAAGAGGAGAAAGGCAGGGGAGACGGGGGCGAAGGTGGAGGAGGAGAAAGTCAGCTCAGGGGTAGAGAAGAGGAGAAAGGCAGGGGAGATGGGGGCGGAGGTGGAGGAGAAGGAGATGGCGTCGAGGGGTTGGGGTTGGGGTCGGGGTCGAGGTCGTCGGGGGGAAGGAGAGGAAGTTCCTGTCCTGTCCGTTCCCAGGGTTAGGTCGGAACAAAATGGAACAAAAAAATTATTTATACCTTTGTCTAGCGTCCGTTCTGTCCAACTTGCCTGTGTCTGACGTTTGATGAAAAAATCAACTAAACAGGACACCCGTATCCTGTTCCGCGTATCCTGTAGCTATCAAACGACCTCTGAAGGTGCATAGTGCAGCTAGTCTCTAGTTGACTCAATTCCTTTGGATGCTATCCCTTCGCATCTTAAATGGTGTGACACATTAACTACGTTGATCAAGCTGATTTTCATATAGGAATTAGCCGGATACACCGGCATTGAAGAGAGTTCTTCTAGGATGACGGTTTGATAGATCGACCACTCCATCACCAAAGGTGAATTTTCTGCTCCTCGTTGTTACTGGACATTCAAGATTCATTGGAAAAAGACACAGTGAGGTCAAATGGTGGGTGGATCAGGTTACTAGTGCTAGGGTGCAGGGGATAACTTTCATCATTTTGGGAGTGGAAGGAAGTGCCAGAGCTTTATTATTTTGTGATCCATGAGATCGACAGAAGAAAATCCTCGTCATTCTGATGGAAGCTATGGAAATGACGCAGGGGAAACCCCAAGGCGAGGCCAGATCTTTTGGCTACCTTCAATGAGTTATGGGATCAATGGTCGATGTTGGAACCCATTTATTTCCTTGTACAGGTTTATTTCTAATTCGGATCAAATCAAAAGCAGAAATGGAGATTATTCTGTAAGTTGATCAATGGAGAGTAGCAGGTAAAATATTTGATAACAAGCATCTGGTCTTCCAGGTTATGGCAAGTATGTTTATCAGAATTGAACTCTTGAATCACGTTCTTTACCAAAAAGACGCTTTCCAAATTTTGAAGAATATGGACAAGTGTGATCCATTGATTTTTGGAGTTCCTCAAGTACGTTGACATTGTAAATGAATGTTTTGCTCATTGATTTCCGATAAACAGATGAACCTAATCAAGTTCAAGTATTCAAATTCCAAAAAGGAATGTGGAAAAAATGAACAATTGAACCTAATCAACTTCAAGTATTCAAATTCAAAAGGAATGTGGAAAAATATGAGAAGATTGCAAAAAATTAAGATAGTCGATGTGCTCCTACCACAAGGAGGAACCTCTTTTTGTTTGATGGAAAATGGACTATGAAATAAAAGGGACATGTAGGTGTTTATTTCAAGAAGGGATTTTCAGCAGGTCGGGTCTGGATCGGTTCATGCATATTGTCTGCTCCATATCATACTGCCATTTGTTGGGGGCTGATCCTTCAGCTCATATCTCATTTTCCAAATTAAGAACGTATGAATTAATTTTCATTCCAACCACCTTTCTGCAAATATGGGATAAAAAAACTGATTTTCGTGTCACAAGGTATGCCTACTCAAAGGAAAAAAATTTAAAAATGTTTTTTTTTTCTTTTGCAGAAGAATCAAAACGTGGGCCCACTATACCGATTAATAAGAATCTAAATACACCGTGACTTTGATCTTCAAAATTAAATCTGAATACACCATGACTTTGATTTTCACAAATTAACTAAATTTACCTTATAGAATGTCTTTATCATACTGCCAGTAACATTATTTGGCAGGAAAAGCCTTGCAGTGTCCAATGCAAAGAAAGCTTTACAAAATCACGGCACATTGTGTGGCATTCTCAATTATGTCATTTTTTGAATTTGATTAACATAGTGCAGTGATTTGTCACTGTTTTTCTTTTAACTATTCATCACGATGAAATATATTAAATGAATTATATATAAGAGCCTTCTCATTTCTTAATTGATGGCTCTACATACCTAGAGTCATCAATTCAATTATATATATATATATATATATATATATATATATATATATATATAGAGAGAGAGAGAGAGAGAGAGAGAGAGAGAGAGAGAGAGAGAGATAGATAGATAGATAGATGGGCCAGTAACATTTATTTGGCAAGAAAAGCCTTATGGTAGCTAATGTAAGCTAATGTTCAAAATCACAGCCCTTTGTTTAGCATTCTCAACCCTTTCAACGTTTTGAATTTCCATTAAATCCTTCAGTGATTTTTACCTAGACAACCAATGCAGCAGTCAGAATGTTGACTCGTTGTCGTTTGGCCTGTCTGACGTTGAAAGTCCGTTGCTGAACTAGATTTTTGGCCCATGTTTGGATGCACAGACACTCAAAACGATGGCAAAGCGTCACTTTTCTTCTAAAAAGTGTCATGCATATCTCGAAGAGGAAGCGGCAGTGGAATGAGGCCGCGTCCAACTTTTATTGATCAAACGTAGTAGTCGATAATTCAAAAACCACTCTTTCGATGACTGCCTTAAAACGCACAGCCCTAGATTAATAAAGTGTTAGATAATTTGAATAACGAATTAAAATAGATACCTTTTTGTTTAAAATAGCTTCTCCATTAGCTCCATTAAATTTCAGTAGCATGCACATAAAGAAGAGTGACTGAAACTATGGTAGTTTTGCTGATAAGACCAACATATTCCAGTGTTGGTAAGAACCTGGAAAACCATGTGATTGGAAGAAAGCCATTGGAAGATTGGCTTCTCCATTTACTCTGTATGGTTGTCAATTAAAAAGGAAGATATGGGTATTAAATCTTCCAATGGTTTTCTTCCAATTCCCTACCAACAGAAGAAATATGCTGATCTTATCAGCAAAACTACAATAGTTTCAGCTACTCTTCTTTATATGCATGATACTGAAATTTAATGGAGCTAATGGAGAAGCTATTAAAAAGAAAAAAGAAACTACTTTAACTCGTTATTCAAGTTATCAAGCATCTTATTTTCATCGGGCTTTTCTTGCTAAGGCAGCCATCCAAAGAGTGCTATCTGAATTATTAACTAGTAACTTTGGTCAATAGTAGAAGCCACCCATAACGAGAGTTGGAAGCTGCCTCACTCCACTACCGCCTCCCCTGCCTTTACTTCCAGCTTCATTCACATTTTTTCGAGATATATAAGTATAATCTTATGCCAATCTTTCGTCATTTCAAATAATGAGCACTCGATAAATGTAGTCACGACATTAATGCATTTTCATTCTGCTTGAAAGCACAAAAGAGTGATGATAGACAGTTTTGGTCTGAGTTTGGCTGTTCACTCACTACTTCTTCTGGCTGCAACACACCACTGCTATATGCAGGTACTTTTACTAGAGAGGTAAATCAATATTTATCTCGGATATTGATAATTAAGAAAAGTAATTAATAACGATGGTTCAGCCACGCACCCCACTTATTTGATTAATAACGATGGAAGACTATTTTTCCATGTACACATTCAAGTTAGGAGTGGTCCTTGTTTCATTTAACCCCCTGCTTAGGCTCCTCATCAAATAGACTAGTTTGGGGCTTACAAACCAAATAAGAATTAAACTGTCCTAAGGAAGCAAACAAAATAAAACAAGATAAATAAAAGAAAAAGAATAAAGGAAAGAGAGAGTGGGAAATGCCTAACATGCCTGGAGTCTATGAATTGCTCAGTCTAAGGAAGCCTTTAACCAGAAGAGAGTGATTCGTCACCAATGCTTGAGAACAAAAATTCTGATCTTAGTCTCTTAAAGCTTAGCCTACAACAGAACTAATTTCAACATCTCTAGTGTAAGCTCTTTGCCATGGAATTTGGTGCTTGGCTATCTCCATCTCCTCGCTATTTATGGCCGTGGAGAGGAGAGGACTTGTTTTCCATAATAGGTACAAAATTAATTTTTGATTGGAAAGTCTTGCCACACACTAAATCAAGCCATTTCATGAAATATTGACTTATTAAGCAATTTTGTGTTGGGAACATTGTTTAAAGATCAAAACTGATATGACCATGAATCTGACTTCTAAATCTAAAAATCATAAAAAATGCATATCTTAATGCAAATTTGAATGGAATAGACTAAGAACTTTGTCCATGCAAGCAATATTTCTACCAATATTTGTCCATCAAGTCTTTACAAAATATTTTACAATATATTAATAAACTAACAAAGCTACCAATCTTTATCTTACTGTATGACTAGCACAGTGCGATAGCGTTTGATGCATATGAGGATGTGCATTAGTTTTTGAGGATTCCAATGTGATTTATAAACAGAGGGGATTTGCAGCCCCATGCCTACAATATGTGTTTGACTTTTCGGGACAGATACTATAATATATATTTATCCTTTATTGGTTACTCTAACTTATTATGCATAGGTAATTTAAGTATAAATTTGATTTCTTAAAGGTTATTTTGAGTATATAGTTATTTCTTCATTAATATCCTTGGTACATGCTTTTACAAATGCCAAAATTCCATCATTACCATATAAAAAATACCTCATATGCTTGAAACACAAAGATTTGAAACTCTGAGTTCACACGTGCACATACACACAGACGCACTCTGCCTCTCCCGCCTCTTTTGTCTCTTGGATTTTTGGAGAATTTCACTGTTTATTAAGTGATAACAATACTTTGTTCATATCTAATACTAGTCAAATAATCAAGGGCAGCGATGGCAAAGTATTGTTTTATATATATATATATATATATATATATATATATATATATATATATATATATATATATGGCCCAAGTCATCAGACATATATCCAAAAAGCTGCTAAAAATTATCAAGGGCATGATTGAATGACTCCTAATAAGACGGACCTTCAGAGGCAAAATGTCGTTTAATGTGTGTTTGCGGTTACCTCAACAGCAAGTTTTATCAAAAACTCAATTTTGATAAAATTATATTTCCAAATGAAACTGAATATTAGCATATCAAAAGTAATTAAGCTAAAAATATTTTTTTATTTTTTTTATAAAAGAGTTCACATTATGTCCCATTTTCTGGATTTTTTACACTTTCTTGTAGCTTGTAAGTTTATGATATATATAGAAGATTTTTTGTGTATTGTTTCAATCAAATTTTTATTTGAAATTAAGACTAAACACAAATGCAGGAAGTGACAGTGCTAAAGCATGTCATTTCAATTTCAATTATATGTTGGGGCTAGAACATGCGAGTTATTTGTGTTAGCCCAATAACCAAAATGCCCTTTTAATTAAAAAAAAAAAAGAAACTCACTCATGATGGCAAAAATGAAATGATGGTATGTTTATTTGCCAAAATGACTAAAATACCCCCAATCTATAATTATTGAAACGCTTCTTTGCATTCAGCAGCTTGGCAACCGTTGCTACCGAAAAAGTTAGGAGGAGAATATCCGCATCGATATATATATATTTTTTTTGCATCTTTTTGGCGAATTATAAAATATAATAAAGAGCTGCGTAATAAAGTCTGTGTCTGAGATAACCGTACGGTTTGGGCTTCATACCTGCGAGGTGGCTTTGTTTTCTTCCTCACCTTTTCTGGCCCCATCTTTGTTACTAACTTTTATTTAACGTTATATTGAGCTCTTTATCTAACATTATATCGACCTCTAAAAAGATAATATGTTTCACACGCAACTATGAACCGAGGAAGAGAGTTAGCATCAATGCTTGTATAATTTTGCTGGCACCGTTTTTTTATATTATTCTTTTGTTCTAAGTTTTCAAGTAAAATAATGACGTCAGTCAAATTAAAGCGGCCATTTGCTTAGATATTGTTGGTAATAGCGCATCCAACACTAGATCTCTTTTTGAGAGTGTAATATGTGATACTTGATTATGAACCGAGGAAGAGAGTTAGCATCAATGCTTGTTTAATATGTCGGACTCAGAGTCCATTTCTTCAATTAGTGTAAAACCCTAGGCAAATTTGTTTAACCATCATAACTTTTACTTTTACGCAGACAAGCACCTGGGCGCTACGGTGTAAGAAGCTGCAGTGGAATATGCACACATGAGTCATGACCATCTAGCGACTACAGTTTAGATCGAGGCAGTTTTGGGAAAAAGAGACCATCAAAATTCCAATTCGCAGCGAGACTTTCATGTATTTTAAACTTAAGAGAAATGGGGTCGAGGTCTCAGTATGGATGAAGGCACCACATCGGATAGGATATATTATTAGTTGTATCCACTTTTCTGGATATTCACATATTTGGATTTGACTTGAAATTAAAAATATAAGTAAAGAAAAGTTATATTTGAATCTGGTCAACTTTCAGATGTAATATTTATCTACTATCTATATGAATGTGCAGTTAGAGAGAGAGAGAGAGAGAGTTAGTTCGGTAGAAGTTTAAACTCATTTGGTTTCACGATAGCCAATGATACCTGGGTGCGCCCAAATAGGACCAGCACCCGTGTCGACGCGATTTGGGTGCGGGTGTGCTCAGGTGCTCACCCAAAGGGGTCAACGCGAGTCAGGTGCCGTCAGCCGCACCTGACTGACTTCATCCATTTTAGGACGTGCATCCGACTCGTGTCAAACATGAGGCGGGTGCGGTGAAACCGCTCGTGAACCTTTTCGGTCCAAAATTTGGGTGTTTTTCAATGTTTTTAAAATTTTTAACTTGTTTTGGGCACGCTGGTCACTGGGCTTCTCTTCAACTCTTCTCTGTTCTCTCGACTCTCTCCCTCTCACCGTCTCAACTCTCACCGTCTCACGCAGCCAGTCACGCTCGGCTCTCCCTAACCGACGGCGATGGTCGACAGAACTCTCTGGCCTCGCAGACTGCGAGACCGACGACGACGGTGACGAAACCTGACCGACGGCAACGGTGATAAATCTTCGACTCTTCTCTGTTCTCTCCCTCTCACCGTCATGCATTCAGAATCTCAGATGTTCTTTTCTTTGTTGGCTCTCCACCCTAGAGGTTGAGTTCGTAGGAATACGTAGACTGCGTTGTGTGGGAAATCCTAAGCCTGTGCCGGTTTTCGTGTACTGTACATAACGATGGTTGTATTGTATGATATGAACTCGGCTGTAACCCTGTTATAGTTTGTTTCTTCTTCTTGAAATGGTTAGCTGTCGTTTTGGTTTTTCCTTTTCTCTTTAGCTGTTCTGCACTTCCTTTAACTTAGATCTTGGCGCAGTAATCTCAGCTTCTTTAATTGACATGGCATACAGAGCAATTCCTGTAAACCATCACAAACAGGGCATCCATGTTTTTTAACTTGATGGCCTTTGCCCTGTAACACCCAAGAAATCAAACCACCTCTTAAAACTCTCCATTGGCAAGCTGTAGGCTGTCTAGTTTTTCAGAGACAGGGGAAGTGCCTCAAGACGAAGGTGCAGCAACTATCGAGAGCCAGAGGGAAGGGCTTCTTGCAGGATTTTCTTCTTCCTTCGTGTAGCTAGGGAACTCTGACATATTGAACTCAGACAAGTAGAAATAAGTTTTGAAACAAATTAATAATCATACAAAAGTATATAACAAATTAGAAACGTGATGCACAGAAATCAGATGATTTCAATTTTGATCTTGTTATTTAATAATTTTGTGGTTTATATTATTATATTTAAAAAATAATAAAATACTCTCACCACACCACCACACCTAAATTTTTTGAGATGTGCCGCACCGGCACCCGCACCCCGCACTCAGGTGACATAGACGATAGCCATTTTTATTTGCTTGGATAGAGAAAGTACCATGTGAAGAAGAAGGCAACCAATTGAAAATCTATCCTTCTTTTAGTACTCAAACTAAATTGATCAATAATAAGAGACAGAAGTACCAGTCTCAAGGTCCATAGTGCAGCTAGTGATGCTAGGGCTATTTGAAGAGGTTTGTCTCTAACTTGATTTAATTCCATTGAATGCTATGCCTTTGCATCTTAAATATGGTGTGACACATTAACTAAGTTGAAGCTGATTTCGGTATAGGGATAGACTGACATTCGTTCATTTGAGAAAAGGGTTGGGGAAGGTGAAAAGGATCGACGTGAGCTCCAACACGTGTCGGTGAAAAGATACAAAGCGACCAGTCTTCACCTCTCAAAGAGGCTGCTCCACCATCTTTGTTTTGTTTAAGGGACCAAAGAGAGTGTACATCAGGAGTAGAGAAAAGGCTTCTGATGTGCGGCTTCTTTGGAATTGCTTTGGCGACTTCCAAAGAAAGAAGTCCAAGCAATTCTGGTAACCAAAATTTCTTGGCATTCGTGGAACAGAAAAGGAAAAGTACTCTTTGCAATTCCATTCAGATCTCTCAATCCCTCAGTGCCTTGAAGGAAAGCAACCCATTGTCTGATCGAGGAAAACAAAAAAACTCACTTGTTATCGGCCTTTTTGGCCGTATCGGCCTTGGGCTTATCGGATATCTTTCCGGAAATCGGAGAAATCGACGGAAATCAGAACTAGATCGCTAGTGTTGTTACCTTTTTTTTCTCTTATGAGTGAAGTTCTCTTTGTCTTCATTTGCATCACGCTCCTTCCTCGTTACCATTTTTGTCTTTAGTGTTGAAGGGTTTGTTTTTTGCTTGCACCATGGTTGATGAGACAGCAAGCACGCATATGGGTGATGCACCAGAAGGAAACTAAGGGTATTCAAATCAAATTTCGATGGATTAATGGTTAAGTGGACAAATTCCAAAAATGTTGATTTCTTCAAGGAAAGAGAACCAACATAGATTAGATCCTTCTTTGATTGGGGAAGATGGATTATGATGTCTGAACGGATGAAAAAAGAAAAATGGTAAGCGAGTACCCAGATGACCTAAAGGCCCTCCCTGACCATTTAAATGGCCTAGGTACTCGCTTACCAATTTTCTTTTTCTTTACTTTAGACATCATAATCTTAGGTAGTGCTTGATGGCTTAGAATTTTAGAATTGAAAATATATTTTTGGAAATATATTTCCTGGAAAAACGAAATGATAAAAATGTTTCTGATTCCCATTTTGATGTGTGTGTGATGATTGAGAAATAAATTATTAGAAATTTATTTCTTAGTTTGATGAAAAAAAAATATATTTCTAGATTTCTAGAAAATTATTTCATAGTTTGATAATAAGGAAACATATTTCCAGAACATATTTTTAATTGTAATGAAGAGCTCCTACGATCTTCCATTTCCTTGTCAGTTACCACTACAACTTCACAGTTCATGTTACGATCTCTTCAATGAATTTAAAAAGTGCAGAAGCGAACAAACAAAGCCAGATATCCTCCATCTATATAAATACAACAAATGGAAACCTACCTTCAACCATTAAAGAGGAAATAGGGCAATCAGATTGAAACACAATCCTTCACATTCTCCAATAACAAAGACTCAAGGGCCAAAGAGAAAAAATGTTCTTCAACAACCAGCAACTGGTTTTAGAACATTCAGAAAGTGGGCATCCCCAAAAAACAAATAGTCGAGCAAGAGGTAATAAAAATCATTACTTCTCCGTGGACAGATAGAAAATTTACATAAGTGTTGACAAAAACATCAACGTTAAATGCATAGCACAGGCAAAATGTAACTTTCATCATGTCTATCGTTTTAACATGAGGATTTCATAAACAAGTTCACCTTTTAAAAGGTGATAAATTCGTAAGGTGGTATGAGTATGCAAATTTTTTCATATTGCTTTGCAGATGTCTAAAGTAAGATATGAATTAGAGTTTAAGGTAGTGTTTGATGGCCCGAAAATCCACTGTACAATGTGGTTTCATTCAAAATATTTGTGTAATCAATGTCATGTAATTGAAACTTTCTTAAATTGGAGGTGAAATGTTGGCATCTTCCCTTCATTTTGTTGTTGCACTATACATGTGTAAATTTGGAGTTGGGCCAGGGATATGCTGTAATTCAACAATATCAATAACAGATATCCTCTTTAAAGAAAGCAATCAAATAAATGTGGACTAGTTTGCAATATTCTGTATGGTTGTTCTTGCTATTCCTCCATGACCCACGTTTTGATTGTATTAACATAGAAAATACATGAAATATGTAGTATTCATTTTCAATGTGTCATATCATTGTGTACATCTTAAAATTTAGGCCAATGAAAATCTGAATAGTGTTACTCAGGGTCAACAATGTGAAAATTGATGCCTTGGTATGTCATGAAAGCTGAATGTACTGCATCATTTGTAGAAGTTGACTCAGTTGTACTAGCTTTTACTGGCAATATCAGCTTCAAATTCCATCAGGAAAGAAAACTAAGCAAAGAATTCTGCTGTTATCTAAAACTAAGGCTGTTAGAGGCAGAGTTTTGATGGAAACTGTGCCGCTTAAAAGGAGTTTGCTCTCCTTTTCTTGTGAATGCTTTTTTTATTCCACACATGCAGGTGGAGAAAGGACTAACTACATGCAGTTAACCTTGCTATAAGTGTGAGGTTGACCTTTATGTCATAAGTATTCCTGGGTTGTAAGAGTGAAGTCCAGAATAGCAAACTGTTCATTCTTGCAATGGATTGGATTATGTAGATTTGCCGTAAATAGCTTGATATATCCGCGCAGTTTTGGTGTTTCTGTCGTCAATTCCATTCACTAATCTGGGATGCGAAGTGGAAAGTGACTCCCACTTGCAATATATCCTAAGGAAGGTTTTAGAACTCAGTTTAGGACTCAAGTCAGAACAAACTGACTTGTGACTTTCTGGGTCAACTCAGTCACTGACCCTGGTTTTGGTAACTTCACTTTTGCATGAAGTATAGTGTTTCCAATTCATTATAAGACTGAAATATTACACATAACATGTATAATAATGTATATGGATATATAAGATACAAACAGTTATGTAGAGCGTGTGTGTATATATATACATATATATTACGATGAAAATTTGATATAACATGTAGTTTTGGTGTCATTTACAAGTACATTTGTATAATACGTGCACTTAGATTATATCTGTGAATGATTCAGTTAAACCCACCTCCAACTCTTCCAAAAGTCGGGCGGCTCAGCCAAGTCTTGACACTTCGTGGTTTTTCCATTTTTTGACAAGATTAATCACTGAGTCAAGTTGGCTGACTCGGATGGGTTTTTGAACGTCAATCGTAAGCAAGCTTTCATGGGCTTGGAAAAACTTGGTGTGGTTTATTGGTTTGGCAACTGATATTGAAGGCATATAAATGATACCAGTAGTCCCCTGACCTAGTGGTGACATTAAATGAGAGAGTCTAAATGGTATGCTTAACAAGTCTTAGGGTCGAGGATTTGGCCAATATTTTTAGATGAACTGATAAATTTCTTGCTTTAGTTTGTTGTTGCAGAACTATACAAGTTTTGGCATTGACTACTTTGCTACTGTCATTTTCACAACTTGAAGGTTGCCTGCAATTATTTTGTATCTTTATTGTTCTACGTCCTCCTTGCACGCTAGGTTTACCATCTTGACGGTGGAATATTGATGTACCTTAAATAAAAAGAAAAAAATATACTTCAGAAGGAAAATTATTCAGCCTCTAAGCACCTTTTCAGCTATAACATAACATTATCTTAGGAAGTTCAGCCTCTAAGCATGTTTTCAGCTTTAACATGACATCGGAAGAGAAAAAAAACCTAAATCTTGACAGGGCGAGCAACAATAGACTATCAAAATCCTCATATATCTCAATTAAAAATGTAAACGGATCTTATAGAATTTGAAAAAACCATCTAAAAGAAGAGAATTGGTAAATGGGTCCAAGGCAGCATGTATAAATTACACCAGGTCAAGCATTCATGGTAAGCAGAGAATAGCATTTAAAAGGAGAAAGAAACCTGAAAGATTACATTGTTTAAATAAATCGTTCCCACCACAACACAGATGAATTGTACTATCAACAGATAAACAGAAAAAAAGGTAATGATCCTGTGTGCGCTATGAAAATAAAAGCCATACCAAATCAAGATGACAACGGAAGACCACACTATACAGAAATGACATAATTAAAGATGAAATACTCCTCACCAACTTACAGTCATCACGGAGGTCACAACCAAGACATGGCAACAAGAACATAAAATTCATGCTACAAAATACGAACCAAATACAAACACAGAAGTAACTTTTTTACGCCATGTAATCGTCTCAGTTTTGAGGAAGGCAACAAGCATAAAACTAAAAACAGGAATTTGCAGCCAAGAGGTAACAATAGCAAAGACTTTCGAGCTGACCATATCCTAAATAGTTACCACAAACCACCCAAAGATACCCACTAGAGGGATAAAAAAACCGCCTTTGGAAAAACACAAGAGCAAATCAAAGAATAGAAGGTCACGAGGACGACAGAAACTGAATCAGAAATTAAAAGCAACAATAAGAGGATCCACCAGAAACCCTCTCCGAAGAAGCAAAGCATGGGACTAACACTAAATACAGATGAAAACAACACAAGCAAGTAGAGAAAGGAAGGAGCAAGAAGTATACCTGAATCAATCGACCGCAACGTGAGGAATGGAAGAGGAAGAAGGACGATGCAGATTGGAAGAAATTTGTCTCTGCAAGAAGCTCTTTTAAAGACTATCAGAATCGGGAGTCGTTGCCAAAATCGCTGTTTCCCCACACGGAAGATGCTGCACAAATGAGAGAGGAAGAGACATAAGACTTGTTCTTCAGCAAGGGTGGGAGAGACAAGGAGGGGAGCAAGAGAGTGAGAGGGCCAGAGAGACAACGAGGGGAGAAGGGGAGTGAGAGGGCGAGAGAGACGGCGAGGGGAGCAGGAGAGTGGGAGGGCGAGGGAGACGACGAGGGGAGTAGAAGAGTGAGAGGACGAGCTAGATGACGAGGGGGGGAGGAGAGTGAGAGGGCGACAGAGACGGCGAGCAGCGATGCGGGAGGTGATGCGTGGGTGCCCTAATGAGAAAAAAAAAAACCCGGAAATATGTTTCTACCCCTTGCGGTGGAAACATATTTCTGCAAAAAAAATTTCGGTTTCGACATTGACGATAACAAAAAAAAATTCCACATTTGATAAACCAGAAATATT
Organism: Nymphaea colorata; assembly: GCF_008831285.2. NCBI lineage: Eukaryota > Viridiplantae > Streptophyta > Magnoliopsida > Nymphaeales > Nymphaeaceae > Nymphaea > Nymphaea colorata. Next base: position 6,796,539 of record NC_045142.1, on the reverse strand, counting down.
TTGAAAATTTGAATTTTTTTTTCAGGGCTACAGTGGATTTTCGGGACATCAAACACTACCTTATTCCTCAATTACAGAAGGATATGATCTGTGGTGGTTCTCTTTTCCGTGAAGAAATCAACATTTTTGAAATATCCAAAATTGATTTGAATCCCCTTAGTTCCCTTCTTGTGCATCACCCATCTGAGTGCTTGTTGTCTTATCAACCATGATGCAAGTTGGTGCTTGTCAAGGGTCGCACAAAACAAACTCTACAAAAGCTAAAAAGCTATGAACACTAAAGACAAAATAGAACAACAATACATCTTGTAATTTCTGTAAAATCATTTTACATAAAAATAAATAATTACCCTTGCCCCTCTTATTTCCTTCATTTAAAAGCTAGCATATTCTCTCACGCTCTGTAGATATATTTGAAGTTGAATGGGTTTAAATTAGTTACATTTTAATGGATCACCAGTAAGGTTGACATCGTTTCCAGATATACAAATTATATATTTTCCCTGGCATATGCTGAGGTGTATGTATTGTGTAAATGTTTATAACTTCATATAATATGAAGTTCATATGCATGGCTTTCTTTTATGCCATTAAGACTTGTAATTTTTATAACCCAGCAAGTGTGTCATAGCAGAAGCTCCTTATTTGTGAAAAGGGATGCATCAATAAGTAATAGAATAACCAAGTCTGCTGAAAAAATAGAACCTGACATCAGATGAATTGCCGCCGATGGTAGATGGGACGATTACAAAATGAAACAGAAGGAGAGGGACGATGAAGAAGAGGAAACAAGGGAAGAGGGTTGAAGAAGAAGATGAAACAGGGAAAGAGGAAATAGGGAAAAAAAAAATCAGATGGTTAGATCCCTCCAGCAGAAAACATAAATGAAAACGGTGGAGGGAGACAGACGGCTGGAGAAAAACAAAAAATCTGACCTAAACCCTTGAAGTTTAGCTCAAACCTGAACTAATTTGAACAAAATGGCAAAGAGGCCCTTTCTCATCAAGGAGCATAGCACGGTTAGGCTCTTTCCCAACTCTAGTGCAACCTCTTGGCCTTGGAATTTGGCTTGTTGGCTCTCTCCATGTCTTCTCTATTTATAGCCATTGAGAAGAGAGACCTTTTTCTCCATAGTAGGTGCAAAACTAAAATTTGAAAGGAAAGTCATGCTACACACTAAATCAAGCCATTTCATGAAATACTGGCCTTTTAAGCAAATGTTTGCTAGGAAACTTGATTTAATGACCATGAATCCCACTTCTGAATCTAAAATCTAAGTCAGATCCAAGTGTGACTTTTATATTTGAATTCCTGTTAGATAATAAACTTAAAAAAATGGATTTCCGAATACAAATTTGCATGGAATAGCCTCATTCATGCAATATTTGTAACAATATTGGTCCATTCAGTCCATATAAAATATTGTTCAATATATTAATAGAATAACAAAATACCAATCTCTATCTTATTTTATAAATAACATGGTGTGATAAAATTCGAAACATATCAGCATGCACATTAGTTTTTGAGGATTCCAATGTGATTTAGAACACAAGGTTATTCGCAACCCGATGCCTACAATCAACTAAACCAAAGCAGGAGAATAAACAAAAACAAAAAAAAAGAAAGAAAATGAAAACGAAAACTAAGATCTAGGTAACGAGATGGCCAACCAAATACGAAATAAACTGTCATAAGGAAGCAAACAAAAAAGCGAAAAAATAAAAGAAAAAGAAGAAAGTAAAGGGAGGGAGGGAAAAACGTAGCACGCCGGAGTCTGTAAATTGCTTAATCTCAGGAAGCCTTTAACAAGAAGGGATTGGGAACAAAAAATTCTGATTCAAACCCTTCTAAGCTTTAGCCTAAAACAGAACTAATTTGCACAAAATGGCCAAAAGAGCCTTTTCCACAAGGATCATAGCAGGGCTAGGGTCATTACCAAGTCTAGCTACTAAAAGCTCTTTGCCTTGGCTATCTGCATGTCTTCTCTATTTGTAGCTGTCGAGAGGGGAGGACTTTTTTCCCATAACATGTACAAAACTAGACCTGGGGTGAACAGTGTTCGCGCTGCATGTTGGCTAGAGTGGGCAGCTGCCTGCACAGATTCATATAAATTAATTTATTACATATTGGTACCCGCAAGAACTTCACTGTGCATTTGAAAGGTCAGATCCATTTTTTAAAGTATGTATTAAATAAAATGAACTTCTGACCACGTTAGAAATAACATTCTGCGAAAGCTAATGAGGGCGATCCAAGTGTTCAGTCAGTTGGGTCTGACCACTACAGGAGCCTACGCCATTGGAATGAGGCTTTGATAGTTGAAGTTGCGATTCAAATCCATTTGATGACAAGTTGATTCGGTTCACTAAATGGTCTAGAGTGCCACGTGCCATGTACTTTTTTTTTAATTATTTTTAATTTACTGTACTTAAAATTTTTTACTGTTTGAAATTGTAGAACTGGCATCAACGCTCTATCCGATTCAATTTAATATTTAATTTTAGTAACAGCGATTAGCAGATCTTGTAATAGTCATAAATATCATTCTCAAGCGACTAAAAAGAGAGAGAGAGAAAGAGAGAGAGGAAAAAAGAGTGAAAACAACTGGTCCAATTGGCCTCCATATTGACATTATTAATGTCAAGATCAACACGCTTTAAAAATAGCGTTCAGTATGTCTATGTCTGCAACATGCGACCCCTGACCGATTGCGCATCGCATCACTTGGAGAGAGAGAATCTACAAGGATCTCTCGAGATTTTGTTGATGGGACAAATTCAAGGGTAGGTCGGCGTTCCCAAATCCTTTTTCCATGAGAGCGGGAACTTTGTCATCCAGCCTTTTCTTGTCCATAATTTTTTTCAGCAGCTGAATGCGAAACATGATTTAGTTTTCCATAATTGAGCAAAACAAAAAACTCACTTGTTATTGGCCCTCGCGTTATCGGATATGCTGCCGGAAATCGGAAAAATTGATGGAAATCGCAACGAGATCGCTAGTGTTGTTGTTACTTCTTTTTTTCTCTGTTGAGGGTGAAGTTCTCTGTCTTCATTTGCATCACGCTCCTTATTAAATTTAATTTCGGCAAGCACCAAAATATATGCCACACTGACGACTCTAACGTGATCAGCTACTAATTGCTTCATGAGATTTAATATATACTACTCAAAATCATCATTCAATTTAAACGTAAGTAGCATTTGGCTTTGAACTCTAACGGAAAACAGAAAAATAAGCATGTTATAATTAACTATCAGTTGGCCTTGAAAGGCTATCAGCACTCCCTGAAAGGCTTTAAACCCCACACAAATCCAGGTACATCAGTACGTTCTTTCCCCAACTCCTGTTCTGCTATTCCTCTTCCTGCCTGTTCATCTGTGCGAAGAAATTTTCTATAAAGCTCTCTGATCTGGCGAACAGCTCTCAATCCGTTGGCTTCTTCCTCCTCAACCTGAGTAGTTGGCATCTCTATCACCATTGCACCATCACCGACAGCTCCTCCATGACCATCAGCTCCTCGATCTTCATTATCTTCTGAAGATCGCCTGAAAATGAAGGCCCCCACACTGACGGCTCTAACTTGATCCCACGACACTCCTTTCTTACAAGGCCTCCATTCGAAACCTTCACTTCACTCGCTGCAGATGCTGCACGCTTGAGTAGGTAACCCTTCATCTCCCTTTCTCTCTCTCTCTCTCGTATCATGCTTTGCCTTCATTACAAAGCAATTCTCTCTTCCTCTATTCTTCTTTTTCAGCGAAGACAATTTTATTCTGTGATTTGTTGAGCACCCGATGTGAGACAACAGAGAGCCTGTCTTGGTTCATAAATGACTCTTCTCCTTTTCTTCTGGTTTCTAGCAGGGAGTGGGAGGGCAGAGGGAAAGGAGAGAGAGACGTGTACTCTTGCGCTTCTTTTTCCCCCTTTTCTTCTTTTCACTTTTGGGATATTTGGGGTATCCGTATCATCGCTATAATTCACACAGAAGGGAGGGAGAGCGAAGAAGGCGGTAAAGGATTTTTTTGGAGGTGGGTGGCTGAAGCGATGGATGAAGATCGAGGAGCTTATGGTCATGGAGGAGCTAGGGGTGATGGTGCGATGGTGATAGAGATGCCAACTACTCAGTTTGAGGAGGAAGAAGCAAACGGATTGAGCGCAGAAGAGCTGTTCGCCTGATCAGAGAACTTTACAGAAAATTTCTTCGCACAGATGAACAGGCAGGAAAAGGAATAGCAGAACAGGAGTTGGGGAAAGAACTTATTGGTAACCAGTAAAAAGCAGAATGCAGGGTCTCAGACTCGCAATAAAGGATTTGTCCCTAGAAACTTTGATGGGCTCACAAGCAAACTTACCTTTCACATGTGAGCCAGCACTGCCCTCGCATTTACTCGTCCAGCCAATACACTGCTCAGATATTACAACGTGCTCTTGCAGTCTTGTCCTATTCCAGCAACAAATCATGCCCAAATTCTCATGTCCGGCTCTTATATATATATACCTCATGCCTTTAGTTGGAATTAGCCACACTTGGGTTTAACGGTAGAAATCCTAATTCAATTTTCTCATATATAAACATACGTGGAATCGTTTTGACATAAATCATTCAGGATGTGCTTTTCTTCCACAAAAAATAGAGCAATTTCAGCGTTTGTAAAGGTACAAAATTGCATTAGGCTAAGCAGAAATCACCGGTTGTTTCATATTTTTTCAACTGTTATTTTCCATCTCCTGCAACTTCTGTCTAGAGATCGGTTCACCTGGGAAGAGATACATAATTGTCAATTAATCTTCTCGCTGCCACATACGAACAAGTTTCTCAGGACTTGAAAGAATCATGAAGAACAGAGTGAACCAAAGGACGTCCTAAAACAATGCCTGAAAACAGAGAAAGTGCCACTCTTAGCTCCATATTTGGTCGGTCAGATAACTTTAAAAAAGCAATCAAGCACATGCTGAGAGAGTTCAAGAGCTTTTTCTACCCTTCTGTACAACTTTTTTAACTTTGATATCCAGTGGAGGTAGTCAGTGGGGCAACTGTCCCACTTCTATCACTTAGCTTTAAGGTGTAGGTACAGTATGGTGGAAGTACAAAGTGAAAGCATTGCTCCAGTAATCAAACATGCCCTTAAGATAGATTCATCAAGGGGTTGGCACAATGGACCAGCCTGGGGGCTGACCAACTTCTCCTGACGTGCTGTCCAGCAAAAAGAAGCCATGACAGGCGCCTTCCTTCCCTCTTCCTTCTACTACTGTGGGGGCATCTTTTAACCTTCCACTTACAAGGCCAAAAATGGAAAAAGGTGTATTTATGTTGGAAACTTACTAAAATACCCTATTTTACTATAATAACTGAAATGCCCCTCTATGTTCACAAACTTAGCAACCATAGCATTTCCCTGTGGTGTCAGTCTTTCATGTGTTTCTACTATCTGTGTGACTGTGGTTAGTGGGGTTGGGGGAGGAAGGAAGAGAGAGGGAGAGAGAGAGAGAGAGAGAGAGAGAGAACATTAAAAGTGTAAATTCATTTGATTTAATACCTAGGATAATCCTTTTCATTTGCCTCGATGGTGAAAGCATTGTGTGAAGGAGATGGCAACTAGTTGAAAATATGATATTCTTTTAGCATTTAAACCAAATGGGTCAGCACGTTCAGGTGCATAATATAGCTAACATGAAGAGACATATCTCTAGTTTGATACCCTTGGGTGCTACACCTTTGCATCTTAAATGGTAGGTCACATTACCTAAGTAAAAACTAGCTGTGACTACCCTCATCATTGACGCCGATGCATCCTAGGACCCTAAAGGCAGACAAAATTAGGGGGCTTTGGACTCATTTGCATGTGATGGGTCGCATTCCACAGGTTCACCATGATCTAACATGATTTTCACGAGATTTTGCATCCAAACAAAGAAACAAACTAAAAATCCAAACAAATGATCAAAAGGGATAAATAATCTAGGAAGATTCTTCACCTATCAGTAACTTCCTTTACTGCATCCAAATTTCACTTACAGTACGTGCAAGAGGCGAGGTCTTAGTTCTTGTATTTGACATTGCACTCAAAAGGACGTGTACAGAAGATGAAGAAGGCAAGAAAATAGTGGATAGAGGAATTAGACTAGAAGGGGGAAGGTTGTCGGCTTCCTAACCTGCTGGACTTCATGAGTTTGTGACATAAGCAAATACAATGCATGGTATGGAACTGCGTCATGCATTTCAAGAAAAAAATTCAATCTCAATCTGCCTTGCCTTGCAGAATGAGTTTTCTAGTGGCCCAACTTAATCTCCATACAACTAACAAAAAGTAATAGTCATTATCACTGCAGTGCTTTAATATCTCAACAACGCAACTAGTTGTAAAACAAGAGAATGAGAAAGAACCTCAATCTCTCTTCTTTTGCATGGCTAAAGCAACTTAAAAGACAAAATAGACTTCCAAATTTAACTTCTTGTGGGATGGCAATATCATGCTTTATTGATGCACGGGGATCTTAGGCGAACGAAATTTTGTCAATGGAACATACACAATGCAGGTTTGAAATATTTCCAGCTCAATTATGCGAACCAGTTCGGTGTCAAAACCAGGATGAATGATCAACCTGAAGACAACATTTTCAACAAAATGGCTGCACTAGTGACCTTTTTCCTGCATATATATCTTCACTGGCTCCTAGTCCTCCTCTAATGTATCAGATCTTGCAGTACCTTTTATTATAATAATGAGGTAAAAGTAACACAAACAAACACAAAAACCTGTTGTACTTTGTACCAAAAGAAAATAATTTATAATTACTATATATAGTAATTAATGTACGTATATTTTTAACTTAACACATCATCAAAAGTAACAACAATTTAACTTGAAATTTCTGTTCGACAGTTCTTAGCAAAGACATATATACATAAGCTTGTTTCTATATTATAATTGAAAAATGTGCTTTAAATACCAATTAGCTAGGTTGTAATCTTATGAGAATTGGGGTAGGGTGCTCAAAACTATGGTTACTTTATAAAAAAGAAAAGACAAGGTTTCATGCAGTCCTTGAGAATGTATAGACATGCTTGTAATTCAATTCTATAAATACTAATTTTGATTTGCATTGGGAACATGATCAATTTCACATATAGTCTGACCCTAGTGCGTCAGTTCTTTTACTTCAATTGCCAACTGGTTGTCACTTTTTCTGTAAAGCAATATAATGTGGCCCTTCCTCCTGCCATTTATACTGGCCTTTATCTTGTCTGTGCAGTGATTGATGACCCAGACAAAAAAGTTCATCATTATATTGCTGCCCACATTGTTTAGAGTTCCTCGGGAGAGAGAAAATGTTGTTTCTCCAACCTTCGCAGAAGCACCAGCCTAGTGGTTTATTGGACATTGCAAACACACTAAAGGTTTGTTATCTTGTTTCTCTTTTATATTTCCAATAATCCGATAGATATTCAGTTATTTGCATCACCATTTACTGCTTTAGCATATGGTGGATCTTGTTTGTTTGTGAAACTATTAACTAGTTTTAGTGTTGGATTGTTCAAAATAAACAACCTAAGTCAAAGATAATACAAGCAATTCTCACTTGCTTATTTGTCATAATGATTAAAATACTCCCTTTCTATAATAATTGAAATACTGCTTTGTACTCAGCAACTTGGCGTGCTGATTGACCAAACTACGTTTCCTTGTGTGGTCGGCTCAGGAAATCCAGCATATCTTGGGTTCATCAGGTACAGTGTCTGCATGCTGTCCGATTTAATCTCTGCAAAATTGCCAGATAAATAAGTTGCCATGATTTCCGAAATTGAGAGAACGAGAGCCCAAGTTTTCAATTAACAGATCAATCATCTTCTAATCAATAATGAAAGAACGTGACGATGAAAGGGATAGTTGGTAATTCCATAACTTGAAGTACCATGTATCAGAGCCTTCAGATAATGTGAAATGATCTGTGCCAATTAACAGATGAGACCTTGGCCTTGTCATGGTTTCACATTATTAGATGGCTCTGATACATGGTACTTCAAGTTCTGGAACTACCAACTATCCCTTTCATCGTCATGGGTACCAGGGAAAGGAATACGGCGTCAGCAACGGCCTGACGGAGTTCGTTCTTTCATTATTGATTAGAAGATGATTCATCTGTTAATTGAAATCTAGGGCTCTCGTTCTATCAATTTTGGAAATCATGGCTACTTACTTCTCTGGCAATGCCGCAGAGGTTCAATCCAACAGCATGCAGACACTGTACCTGATGAACCCATTGGTTTTCTTGAGCCGACCACACAGGGAAACATAGTTTTGGTCAATCAGCTTGCCAGAAATAACTTGCCGGGAAACCACCAGTAGTTCATCGGCATCCCACTTCCGACGGCCGCTCAGGCGTTTATGGGCAACCAGCCGAGTGAGGTCAATTCAGCCTTCATGGTTTCCAATCTCAGGCAGCATAACCTATGGAGGTACAACGCCGGCGAATTGTCGTTCGTCAAGTCGATTGGCGCTGCCAGTCCTACTGCCATCGGTTCCTCCGCAAATCAGTTTCATATTCCGGCGATGGTGAGCAACTCCGGCCACCAAACGATGGGCGAGATCCCTTCCCAACTGGGGCTGCAAAGGGAGCGTAGAATAAGTTATAGAATAACCAAGTTTGCAAAAAAATACCAGACATCAGATGAATAGCTGCCGATGGTAGATCGGACAGTTACAAAAAAGAAACAGAAAAAGAGGGACGAAGAAGAAGAAGAAACAAGGGAAGATGGTCGAAGAAAAAGGGAAAACAAGGGAAGAGGAAATAGACACAAAAAAAAAAAAAACACACAAATAGCAGCGGAAGACAGAGAGGGATGGAAAAAACGAAAAATCTGATCATAGCTCAAAACAAAACCAATTTGAACAAAATGGCCAACATGCCCTTTTCCAGCAAGGAGCATAGCATGGTTAGGGTCATTCCCAACTCTAGTACAAGCTCTTTGCCTTTTAATTTGGTGCCTTTGGGCTCCCCATGTCTGTCTCTATTTATAGCTGTTGAGAGGAAAGAATTTTTCTCCATAATAGTAAGAAAACTAAATTTTGAACAGAAAGACAGGTCACACACGAAATCAAGCTATTTCATGAAATATCGACTTTCTAAGCAAATTTTTTGCTGGGAAACATAATTGAATGACCATGAATTTGAAATCTAAATCAAATCCAGGTTTGACTTTTATATTTGAATTTCTATCGAGTAACATACACTAAAAAATGGATATTTGAATCAAAATTTGAATGGAATAACCTACGAACTTGGTCCATGCATGCAATATTTTCTATCAATATTGGTCAAATATTGACCAATATATTAATAAAATAACAAAGGTACCCATCCCTTGACTAGCACGGTGTGATAGAGTTTGATGAATATCAGCATGCACATTAGTTTTTGAGGATTCCATTGTGATTTGGAATCCAAGATGGTTTGCAACCCGATGCCTACAACATGCTCTTGATTTTTTGGGACAAATGCTATAAAATATATATCCATTATTGGTTGTTTTAATTTACTATGTATAGGTAATTTAAGTATAAATTCACTTCTTATAGGTTATTTTCAGTATACAGTCCTTTCTTGATTATTATCCTTGTCACATGCTTCTAGAAAAATATGCACCTGTCAAAATTCCATCTTTACCACATAGAAAACAGGATATATGCTTTGAACACAAGATTTGAAATTCTGAGTTCACACACACACACACACACTTCCTCCTCTTACTTTGTTAGATGTTTGGAGAATTTCACTGTTTACTTTAAATTGTAAATGATAGTATATCTATTTAAGTTAAACCTATTTGCCAATGCTAGTCAAGTTATAAAGGGCAGTGGCAGGCAAAGTGTTGTCATAAACTCTTAATGACACTGTACGCAGTACTTTGGATGCAAACTGTTGTTTAAGGTATGTTTAGGGTGACTATGAGAAGTTGGTTTTGTCAAAAAACTCAATTTTTATAAAATGATATTTCCAATTGGAACTGAATATTAACAAACAGCAAGTAATTAAGCTAAAAAGTATTTTTTATTTTTTTTTTATAGAAAATTTCACATTCTTTGCTATCTTCTGAATTGACCAATACTTTCTTGTACTAGCTTGTAGGTTTATGAAATATACAAAAGCTTTCTCGTGTTTGGCTTCAGTCAAATTTCCATGTTGTCTAAGCCAAAAATTACCATTTAACACCAGCACCCAATCATTCTTACTTGGAGACTATTGATTTTCACTAAATTTTTGAGGATTGCGGACCACTTGAGTAATTAGGTTATTTCTCAATTTTACATAACCTAAAAACTTGCTGAGTCAGTTCACTAGGCTTTTTTAAGCATGTAGTGAGCTCACTCTAGCTCATTCAACTCACTCAAACCTTGAACCTATCAATTTTGAAACACCGAGACAATGTCAATCCAAACAACCTAGGATCATGTTTATAATGTATCAATCTATCTCCCATTAGTTTGGTATATGTTCATTCATCCCAGTTTGAGTTCCAAAGGTTTTGGATGTCTTTCTCTCTCCCATTTTCAAGAATTTGAGCTAAATTTCAGTTTAAAACCAAGTTAGAATCATGTTTCCCTTACTGTGCTATATTGCTTTTTATGCATACATGAAACTCTAGTTTTGATTAACTAGCTGCAGATCATATATGCATGACGTTCTTTTTGCCATTAAGAATTGCAATTTAGCAACTATGTTAGCTTCATGTAGCAGAAGCTCATTATTTGTGAAAAAGCTTGATTCATAGAATAAGCTATAGAATAACCAAGCCTGAAAAAATAAAACCAGACATAAGATGAATAGCCACCGATGGTAGATGGGACGAGTACAAAAAGGAAATAGAAAAAGAAGGACAAAGAATAAGAAGAAACAAGGGAAGATGGTTGGAGAAAAAGCGAAAACAAAACCAAGTTGAACAAAATGGCCAACAGCCAGCAAAGGACCAAAGCATGGTTAGGGTCTTTCCCAACTCTAGCACAAGCTCTTTGCCTTGGAATTTGGTGCCTTGCCTCTCCCCATGTCTGTCTCTATTTATAGCTGTTGACATGAAGAACTTTTCTCCATAATAGGAAGAAAATTAAATTTTGAACGGAAAGTCAGGTCACACAATAAATCAAACTATTTCATGAAATATCGACTTTCTAAACAAATTTTTGCTGGGAAACATGATTGAATGACCATGAATCTGAAATCTAAATCAGATCAAAGTTTGACTTTTAGATTTGAATTTCTATCGAGTGATAGACATTAGAAAATGGACATCTGAATCGAAGTTTGAATGGTAATAATGTACGAACTTTGTCCATGCAATATTTCTACCAATATTGGTCCCTTTGGTCCTTATAAAATAGTGAACGATATATTAATGAAATAACAAAGATACCAACCTTTGGCTGACAAAGTGTGATAGAGTTTGAGGATTGCAATGTTATTTGGAACCCAAGATGATTTGCAACCCGACACCTAGAACATGCACTTGACTTTTTGGGGCAAATGCTATAATATATATATCCATTTTTGGTTGCTCTAATTTATTATGTACAGGTGATTTAAGTATAAATTCCATTTCTTATAGGTCATTTTGAGTATACACTTCTTTTTTCATTAATGTCCTTGTTATATGCTTCCAGAAATATATACTTGTGCCAAAATTCTATCTTTACCACATAGAAAACGGGATATATGCTTTGAACACAAGATTTTAAATTCTGAGTTCACACACACACACACACACTCTCTCTGTCTCCCTCCTCTTTCTTTGTTAGGTGTTTGGAGAATTTCACTGTTTATTTAAATGGTAAATGATAGTATATCTATTTAAGTTATACCTATTTGCCAATACTAGTCAAGTTATAAAGGGCACTGGCAGGAAAAGTGTTGTCACAAACTCTTAATGACAGTTTTTTTCTTTTATAATAAGTAGAGTTTTATGTGGCCCAAGTCAAGCTTTTTATATAGTCAGGGTATCAACTTGAAATTGTATTCTTTTGCTCAATATTAACCAACTTAAAATTGTATCCTTTCACTCAATATTCGAGCACAAGATTGTGGAGGGAATGTCCATCCACGAGCTAATTGTGACTAATGAAAAGACATTACTAGGTAATTGGACCTACTCGCTCCATGTGTTTGGAGTTCGAAAACAATCAAATATACGTTAATAGGATTTTGCTGCAAACTATGATACATGAGACAATTTCAACTTAGAAGAGAAATAGTTTAAACATTAAAAGAATGGAAGATCATGATCCTTTTACTTTTCAGGAAATAAGTACCATACCACATTACATACATGTCCTGAAACTCGCTTCTCCTTTATGTAAACACCAGAGTGAGTATTTAAAGCTTGAAATTGAACCCTGTTTAATCAGACATAAATCTGAATCCAAATTCTCAAGGGCATGACTAAATGACACTTGAAGGCGGTACTGTAGAGGCAAAATGTTGTTTAATGTGTGTTTAGGGTGACTGTCAAAAGATGGTTTTGTCAAAAACCCAATTTTGATAAAATGATATTTCCAAATGGAACTGAATATTAAGAAATGACTTGAGCAAAAAAATAGTTTTTATTTTTTATAGAAAATTTCACATTATTTGCTATTTTCTGAATTGACCAATACTTTCTTGTACTAGCTTGTAAGTTTATGAAATATACAAAAGCTTTCTTGTGCATGGTTTCACTTAAACTTCAATTTTCGAATTATTGCCAAACACGTGTAAAGGAAATGAAAGGGCTAAAACACATCATTTCAATTTCAGCATACTCGACTAGATGCTTAGAGTAATATGTTGGAGCTAAAACACGTGAATTGTTTGTCTAGCCTAAAGGACAAAAATGCCCTTATAATTTAAAAAAAAAAATCACTTATAAGGGCAAAAATGGAATGATGGGGATGTTTATTTACCAAAATGACTAAAATACCCCTTTTCTATAATGATTGAAATATTCCTTTGTATTCAGTAAATAGGCAGCCCTTGCATTTCTCTATTGTCGTAGGCTTTCTTGTGTTTATGTTACCTATATGAATGTGTAGTATAAAAGTCTGTATTTGTGTGTGTGTGAGAGAGAGAGAGAGAAAGAGACCCAATAAAATGAGAATCTATATCAAAATTTGGGGACAAGAAGTCCCCTAGTTACAAAAAAAAAGTTGGCTTGGTAGAAGTTTAAAGTCATTTGGTTTGGTACTCAAGATAGTCATTTTCATTTGCCTCGATGATGAAATAACTATGTGAAGAAGAAGGCAACTGGTTGAAAATCTGACCATCTTTTAGTATTTAGATTAAATTGATCAATGCTAAGAGACATGAGTACCAGCCTCAAGGTGCATAGGGCAGGTGTCTCTAGTTTGGTTCAATTCCTTTTGGTGCTATGTGTTTTTATCTTAAATGTATAGGAAACATGAAGTAAATTGAAGCTGATTTCGATATAGGAATTAGAAAGACAGACTGGCACTATAGAGAGTTCCTTTCAATGAGGGTTCGAGAGGTCTACCACATAGGTCGCTGAAGGCGAATTTTACACTGCTCGGCATCTCTAGAAGTTCATGATTGAGTGGACAAAGACCCAATGAGGTCAGATTTCAGCAGCATCTTCTGAAAGGATTGATCTATAGCTCCTTGAGAATCAGGTTATTGCTGGAGGGACGCATGATGATTGATAGTGGGAGGAAGCGCTAGGCGTCTTCAAGAGATTGACTGAAGAAAAAATAGAATATTTATAGTGCAAAATAGTAATTCCTACGCATGATGATGACTACCATGAACTCTTCTTGTTTTTATAGTGCAATAGATGGACCGAAGAAAAACCTCCATCATTCTGATGGATGTAAAGGAGAGGATGTTTCTTCCATTTATGTGGATGGCCATATCATCGTTAGTGGGGGAATCTTCTGAGCCCAAATTTTTTGGTTATCTTCAATGAGTTGTTGGGATCCATGGTTGATGCTGGTACCCATCTGTTTTTGTACTCTCCCAAGGGGTTTATTTACAATTTTATTCTGCAAATTGTGTGTGAAGGCCCAAAATTTTACAAGTCCAAATGACTATTTTATCCTTTCAAGGGTCATTTTTGACCAAACAAGCAAATTTCACATTATCATTGAGCACCTAAACCCAGATCACTTACTTTGTCTAAGCTAAAAATTTCCATTTAACACCAGCACCCAATCATTCTGACTTGGAGACTAGAGATCATCACCAAATTTTTGAGAATTGCTTAACGTTTGAGTAATTAGGTCATTTCTCAATTTTACATGACCTAAAGAGTAGTTAGAGTCAGCTCACTAGGGTATTCTAAGACTATAGTGAGCTCACTCTAGCTCAATCAACTCACTGGAACCATGCACTTGCCAATTTTGAAACACGGGGACAATGTCAATCTGAACCAAGTTAGGATCATGTTCATAATGTACAAATCTATCTCTCCTTAGTTTGGTATATGTTCATTCATCCCGGTTTGAGTTCCAAACTTCCTGGATGTATTTCTCTCTCTCATTTTCAAGAGTTTGAGCTGAATTTGAGTTCAACTAAATAGAGCAAGCTGAAGCCAAGCTAGATCATGAATAAATCAACCTTTAGTTTAGTTTCAGTTCGAGTTCATTTATCTCGGTTTAAGTTCAATTCAATTCCAAGCTCTTTCTCTCTACTATTTTCAAGGGTTTGAGCTGAATTTGAGCTCAACCAGAGGGAGCTAAAAACCGAGATAACATTTTGTTTGTCTTGCACAAATTAATCTTATTTAGTTTGGTTTGAGTTCATTCATCATGTCTTGAGTTTAATTCAGTTTTGAAGGCCTACAACTATTTCTCTCTTATATTTTCAAGAGTTTGAGCTGAATTTGAGCTGAAATCGAGCTGGGATTATATTCAACACACATACATCAACCTTTTCTTAGTTTGGTTTGAATTGATTTGTCCCAGTTTGATTTCAATTCAGTTCTGAAAGCCATGGACTTCATTCCTAGTACTTGCTATACTTTCTAAACTGCTCTAAAGCTCAATTTAGCTGAATTGGATCATTTTTTTTATTTTTCAGCATATCCTTAAAGGTAAGTTGTTTTTCCAAGCACCTTCGGCTCCACTAATGAAAATTTTAAGGATAGCTAGATTTTTTAAGCCATAGTGGATTTCCCTTTATAAATATGACATTTACAGCTCAGTAAAAATTGAAATTTTGATTTTTAAAATAATCTGAAAGAAAATTTTCAGTAAAATTTTCTCGAGAGCCATCTTAGAAGTAGGCCCACAAGCTGGTTCACGTAGCTAAAGAAAACTCAAATGGAACTCCTAAATTACACACAAGAATAAAATGGCCTTTTCTTTTGGAGCCATATTTGTTTACATAAACATAAGGCATAGGCTACATATACCTCGCTTTATGATGTTCTTTAATTTCTAGAACCATGGTTCAAACTAGCTTCATTATCTGAACAAGTTTCAGCTTAAAATAACACATAGTGGTACTTTGTTTGTTTACCACCATGCACATATTTTCTGTAAAACCTAACTTATGAATCACACAAACCTAAGTTAGATTTCCAATACAATCACATGAATTTGGTAGGCTCAACCTTAGCCTGAGCCCACTGATCCTGCACCCAACCTACACTTAAACCTAGTTTTAAATAATGAATCTAAACTAGGCGAAGTCAGGTCCAGCTCATGTCATACAACCTAAACATCTTAAATGGTGTGACACATTAACTACGTTGATCAAGCTGATTTTCATATAGGAATTAGCTGGATACACCGGCATTGAAGAGAGTTCTTCTAGGATGACGGTTTGATAGATCGACCACTCGATCACCAAAGGTGAATTTTCTGCTCCTCGTTGTTACTGGACATTCAAGATTCATTGGAAAAAGACACAGTGAGGTCAAATCTGAGCAACATCTTTCGAAAGGTGGGTGGATCAGGTTACTAGTGCTAGGGTGCAGGGGATAACTTTCATCATTTTGGGAGTGGAAGGAAGTGCCAGAGCTTTATTATTTTGTGATCCATGAGATCGACAGAAGAAAATCCTCGTCATTTTGGGAGTGGAAGGAAGCAATGGAAATGACGCTTTTTGCTTTCAAGTATCAGGGGAAACCCCAAGGCGAGGCCAGATCTTTTGGCTACCTTCAATGAGTTATGGGATCAATGGTCGATGTTGGAACCCATTTATTTCCTTGTACAGGTTTATTTCTAATTCGGATCAAATCAAAAGCAGAAATGGAGATTGTTCTGTAAGTTGATCAATGGAGAGTAGCAGGTAAAATATTTGATAACAAGCATCTGGTCTTCCAGGATGCTGCAGAAGATGGAGGCGGCCTCCAGAGCGCCTCTCTAGATCTGTCCTCTAGACAAGTTAGAATTGCAAGGCAAAAACCTAGCCAGTCTTGTGAAAGAGGTCCTTTACCAAAACATGATGATGAATTTTCTATGCTCCATGACTAGAGTTGGGGGAGAAGCCTTTCAGAATTTTGATCACAAGCATGGGCTTGATTTTGTTGTGGATCCAAAAGTGACTCCTACCGACCTTGGCAGTGAGAAGAAAATGCCTGAGAATGTGGCTCACTTCGTATGCTAAAGTTTCCTTGTAGCCTCTGGACTTGACTATGGATGACCCTACAATGAGGCATGAGGTCACAAGAGTCACCTAACGATTCCCACAAAGGTTGTTGTGGGGCCATTCTAAACCCTTGTGGCTGTATTCATCATGTCTCTAGAAGAAGGTTGTCCCTTGGAAGGTTTAGCAAATAACTTGGCCGACAAAGATTTACAGAATGTCATTATTAAGCATTCCTTGAAAGGTTGGTTGTTTTTGAAAGGAGGTTTTCTGATTTTTCTTTTGATTCTATCATCGAGGAAGATGGGAATTAGGTGTGGATCATTGTAGATGGAATAAGGATAAATTGACTTTGAAAAGCTGTTGATTCTTTTTTTTTTTTTTGGAGATGGATTATAGTCTGAAGGATCAGCCCCCAACAAATGGCAGTATGATATGGAGCAGACAATATGCATGAAACGATCCAGACCCGACCTGCTGAAAATCCCTTCTTGAAATAAACACCTACATGTCCCTTTTATTTCATAGTCTAGTGCAGTGATTTGTCACTGTTTTTCTTTTAACTATTCATCACGATGAAATATATTAAATGAATTATATATAAGAGCCTTCTCATTTCTTAATAGATGGGCCCGTAACATTTATTTGGCAAGAAAAGCCTTATGGTAGCTAATGTAAAGAATGCTTTCAAAATCACAGCCCTTTGTTTAGCATTCTCAACCCTTTCAACGTTTTGAATTTCCATTAAATCCTTCAGTGATTTTTGCCTAGACAACCAATGCAGCAGTTAGAATGTTGACTCATTGTCGTTTGGCCTGTCTGACGTTGAAAGTCTGTTGCTGAACTAGATTTTTGGCCCATGTTTGGATGCACAGACACTCAAAACGATGGCAAAACGTCACTTTTCTTTTAAAAAATGTCATGTATATATATCTCGAAGAGGAAGCGGCAGTGGAATCTATATCAAAATTTGGGGACAAGGCGAAGGCTCGCGGCTTACTGACGAGAGTTTGCCATGCCGCACGGTCTGAAGGAGTTGGCCTGTGACAAATGGGCCAGTAACATTTATTTGGCAAGAAAAGCCTTATGGTAGCTAATGTAAAGAATACTTTCAAAATCACAGCCCATTGTTTAGCATTCTCAACCCTTTCAACGTTTTGAATTTCCATTAAATCCTTCAGTGATTTTTACCTAGGCAACCAATGCAGAATGTTGACTCATTGTCATTTGGCCTGGCTGAAGTTGAAAGTCTGTTGCTGAACTAGATTTTTGGCCCATGTCTGGATGGACGTACACTCAAAACGATTGCAAAACATCACTTTTCTTCTAAAAAGTGTCATGCATATATATCTCGAAGAGGAAGCGGCAGTGGAATGATGTAAAGGCAGGGGAAGCGGGAGTGGAATGAGGCCGCTTCCAACTTTTATTGATCAAACGTAGTAGTCGATAATTCAAAAACCACTCTTTCGATGACTGCCTTAAAACGCACAGCCCTAGATTAATAAAGTGTTAAATAATTTGAATAACGAATTAAAATAGATACCTTATTTTTTGTTTAAAATAGCTTCTCCATTAGCTCCATTAAATTTCAGTACCATGCACATAAAGAAGAGTGACTGAAACTATGGTAGTTTTGCTGAAAAGACCAACATATTCCTGTGTTGACTTTTTGCTTTATGCCTAGCTGGTAGTTTTGCTGCCAAATGCTATTTCTACAAATAGAAATTCTAGTAATTGTCATTGAAATATTTTAGTGGCAAGTTTTTTGTGTTTTCAGGTCAAATCAAGGATTTTATGCTTTAATGAAGCATTAACAAAGGGAGAGAACTTTCATGTGCAAATTCTACAGTCTATTATCAGTGCTCATGTGTAGATAGATCTTGGTTAGAATGGGAAATTAGTTTTATCTTGTTAGTCCTTTCCTTCAAAATATGTGGTAAATATACTCCGCCAACGATTTTATAGCCCATCATTGCCACTAAAGATTTGTGTGACAGGTGCATATGTCTCATTATAGTCAATGCCCTCCATTTGTGTGAATCTTTTAAACCCATTTACACCCTATGGAAAGCAAAAAAATAAAAGAAAAAGAAGAAAGTAAAAAGAGAGAGCGGGAGATACGTGACATGCCTGGAGTAGGTGAATTGCTTAATCTTCAGAAGCCTTTAACCAGAAGGGAGTGGTTCATCGCTAGTGCTTGGGAACAAAAAAGATCTGATCCAAACCCTTTGAAGCTTAGCCTAAAACAGAAGTAATTTGCCCAACATGGCCAAAAGACCCTTTTCCACAAGGATCATAGCAGGGTTAGGGTCATTATCAACTCCAACTATTACAAGCTCTTTGCCCTGGCTATCTGCATGTCCTCTCTATTTACAGCTGTCGAGAGGGAAGGACTTTTTTTCCATAATAGGTAAAAAACTAAATTTTCCATAATAGGTACAAGCCATGTAGGAAACATTGATTTTTTAAGCAATTTTTTGCTGGGAAACATGATTTAAAAATCAAAACTGATGTGATCATGAATCTGATGCTATCATGATTTCCATAATAGCGCTTCTTGACATTGCTTGCTCATTTGCCATCCGTCCGCCCCCAAGAACAAAAAGAAAAAGAAAAATCATAGAGAAGATGTTTCTTTAGATGTATTTACTTACTCCATTTTTTAATATGTTCTTTTTTAAATACCTATAATTAGATACTGAAAATATAAATCAAGTTTCTCTTGCATTATTACCATGGAAGGCCTCATTAGATTTCTAAAGTTAATATTTTCAAAATACATAGACCTCATAAACCTCAGGTAATTAATTGAAATGATGTCAACCTAACTGGTGACAGTAAAATGTAACTAATTGAAACATATTATTCAACTTCAAACATGTGAACGGAATGTGAGAAATTATGCTTTTAAATAGAGGAAATAAGTGGACCAATGGAAATTATTTATTTTGATATAAAATGATTTCACCGAAATTACAGCATGTCTTTTTACTTTTATAAACTTTTGAAAATGACATGCTGTGTTGTCATACTTTGAATATATATATATATATATATATGTATATATAATGCTATTTGCAATAGTTGAATAAGAAGTTTATGAGAAATCTAATAACACTAGGGAGATAGCTAACCATGCAGCGTAAATAGAACAATAAACATTGATGGTGGAAAAGTGTGAACCTGGTTACCAACTATGGTTTTGTCATCGATTAGCTAACTTAGAAACATGTTTATTTCCTGTTACCAATAATTCTTGGTAATTCTTCTAAATTTCGAATGATTTGAAAGGAAACATAGTGAAAGCAGAACGATTGTCCTTCTAGCTACCAACTACGAATTTGTGATCAACTAAAAAAAGAAACAGTTAAAACAAAGAAGTCTTACCCTTTTAAAGTGACCCTCACTCACATCTTCCACTCAAGTTGGTTTTCTTTCACTCAAGTTCCACTTTTCAGTCAGTGTTTGCAGCAAGGGCAAGCAATCACAATAGGCTGTGTTCTTACTATGCGTGCTACTATTTGTGGAAGCCTACAACTTTCACTTTCATAAATATAACCTATCAATATCTTTACTCTACATTAATTCAAAATTTAGAATTATTTGTAACCAAAAATAAAACCAGCTTGCTAAGTCAAGTAATTGATAACAAATTCGTACTTGGCAGCTAGAAGGACAATCATTCTGCTTTCACTATCTTTCCTTTCCAATAATCCAAAGTTAGAAGAATTGTTGGTAACAAAAAATAAACATGTTTGCTACGTTAACTAATCGATGACTAGACCATAGTTGGTAGCAGTTAATACAAGTGCCTTTGCATATATATATATATATATATATATATATATATATATATATATATATATATATATCCTTTTCTTAGAGAACAAAAATAAACTAACGCTCCCTTTGTTTTCCCTTTTTTAATAACATTTGTATTTGGTAAATTTCCCACATGTACCAAAACACACGAGAAGTCACATTTTGGCATTCGTGATTATTAAGAAGCTACTGATTCTCAAGGACAAACTGCTTCCTCTTAAGGGATCAACTATGCTCACGCTAATGATCAGACTATACCCCTTTCAATCTCGTCATATTTTTTTTATGCATCATTGGCTCTGCCACCTGAATAATCACACTCCAAACTCAAATTATTGCCGTCATTTCTGCTTCACAATTATATTCAAATGAATGTGGGGATCATCCTTCTCTTTTCCGTCACTTTATTCACTTTCTTCCCCCGCTACAACTGTTGATGTCACTTTCAATCTATATATATATATATATATATAATATAATATATAATATATATATATATATATATATATATATATATAGTGTGTGTGTGTGTTTTCGCTAGAATCGACGTACATTTGCCTCTGTGCACTGAGCTAAACACTTTTCTCGGCACCAAGACGGGTAGTGGAGAGCTTTTATTTTAGAACAAGTTTTAGAGGATAAATTAACCAAGAAATCTAACTAATGAAAATAGCCAACCATTTAAGGACGAATAATTCATCAAGACAAAGTGATGCACTCACAGAAATGCATATCATAAGTCCATGGTCCAATCTAAGCTTTTTGAATTCCTATTATAATACACTAGTGAAATTGTTTGGATTTGTTTATATGAGAATTTTGAATGGTTTTTTAGCATGAAAAGTGACTTAACTATAAAACAGGCCTTGAAGATAGTTGGTTTCAAAAAGAAATCCACATCCGATCAGAGATTAACGGGGTTCCAATTCTATGCAGAATTCACTTTCTGCATTCAACGGATCATCCAACTGTGATCCAGATCTAGTTACATGCACGTGGGGATTTCAATTCAATGTTTTTCATGGCATATTCAAATTTAAATTAATCCAAGTTTGAGTTCATGAACTAGGCACTATTTTGAATATGGTAATAGTTATGTACAATCAAATCTAATCCGTTTACATCTTTTATTTATTTATTTTTATGTCAAGCTGATTCTCTCATGGAGTGGGGACAAGTTAATTGACTACCTCTACATACGTACCTTAAAATTAAAGATTAAAAATCCAAACTTTCCTCCAGTCAGACAACAGCTTAAGTACCAGTTTTGCATTGGCATCGGATTTTGTTAAGTGTTATCTAATTAAGTGACCTTCCCCTTGCTGAATCAGCTGCATTTCCGATGAAATTGGGTTACTATCTTAAAGATTTACCATTTTCATCGGTCTGATGTAGTATTAATCCAAAAGCATAGATTGGGTCATGGTTGTAGTTGACCCTATATTTATTGACTTTTAATGGTTGAATTTTGATTTGTTATATACTAATTATTTACTTGAAAGTCGCATTCCTTTTTATATGCCTTTTCTTTCCAAATAAATGTTACTAGCTGCGTAGACATGACAAAATTTTACTAAAAATCAATTGAACAAGTTACATAAAATAAGCACCTATAGCCCCCTTCGCATTTCTAATCCACTTTCCATCAAACAAAAAGTAGGTTCCTCCTTACTGTAGGAGAACATCGAGCATATTCATTTTGTGAAATCTTCTGATTTTTTCGAATTTTTTTTTTTAGAATTTGAACATTTGAATACATTCACCTGATTTATTTGAAATTAACGATCAAAACATTCATTTACAATGCCAACATACAT
Source organism: Nymphaea colorata (assembly GCF_008831285.2). Classification (NCBI taxonomy): domain Eukaryota; kingdom Viridiplantae; phylum Streptophyta; class Magnoliopsida; order Nymphaeales; family Nymphaeaceae; genus Nymphaea; species Nymphaea colorata. The sequence continues at coordinate 6,774,328 of NC_045142.1, read as the reverse complement.
GAGAAACTTCAAAAATCAATGGATCAAAATTATCCATATTCTTCAAAATTTTGGAAGGCATACTTCTTGAAGAACTTCTTCCATGCCTAGATTGGACTATAAGTCAAGTAAAAACTTGAAAAACAAGAGAAAGAAGGAGATGATTTAGGAGACCTTTCAAATGCGAGCCAAGAGTCCTTCGGATATCACGGTTCAAAGATATGATGAGCAGGGGTAGAGCCAGGAATTTTTTTAGGGACGGGCCGAACCATCCGCGGGTCGGGCCAAGAGGAGCGACGGTAGGGCCAAGAAGAGCGACGGGTGGGCCAAACTAAAAAAATTTGATTTTTTACATATAAATTTTTTTTTTCTGAGCTCACCCGGGCCATGGCCCGGGCGGGCCCCCCCTCCCTCCGCCCCTGCGTGCACATGGAAAAATAGAGTCTCCATCGTTTTTCTTTTTGAAAACAGGAGATCTGTTCAGTTTCCACTGAATCTATCTCTAGTTATTCCTCATTAGCTAGGAGTACATTGTACTCATCATCAGGGGCGGAGGGAGGGAGGGGCCCGCCCGGGCCATGGCCCGGGTGAGCTCAGAAAAAAAAAAATTATATGTAAAAAATCAAATTTTTTTAGTTTGGCCCACCCGTCGCTCTTCTTGGCCCTACCGTCGCTCCTCTTGGCCCGACCCGCGGATGGTTCGGCCCGTCCCTAAAAAAATTCCTGGCTCCGCCCCTGTGTGCATGTTCAAGTTTTCAAGTTGGGAGTGGTCCCTATTTCATTCAACCCTGTGCTCTTTAGGCCCTTCATCAAATATACCAGTTTGGGTTCACACCTGGTCTAGTTTGGGGCTCACACGTCGAGACCTACCAACAAGCCCAATATTCGGTTGCTTAGCCGACCACTACTCCAGGCCTGGCTGTGGCACCTCTTCACGGAGAGAGCCAGAAATTTTTCATGAGGGCCCCTGCGGACCCCCCTTGGCTCCGCCCCTGCACCACTTGGCTTGGTCCTCTCTCCTAATTCACCACTTCAATTCTCAATGTCCCAGCTCTAGCTGTGGTTTGAATCCTCCCATAGTGCAAGCACTTTTATCTAAAGAAAGAAGAGAGAGTGAGTGTGACTACATTGGGGTTTCTGGCAATTGCCTTTGGGTATATTAATTGATCTTGTATTGCTGGTTGGAGACCATTGTTATCTCCTATGAGACTGCCTAATCATATTTTGGGATCCTTGGGCAGTTAGGTCAGATGCCCTATAACCTAGGCATAAAGAAAAAATCAACTAAACCTAAGCAGGAAAATAACCAAAAAAAAAGTTAAAGAAAACAAACTAGAGATGATAATGAAGATTGAGGAGCTGATGGTCATGGAGGAGCTAGCGGTGATGGTGCGATGGTATAGAGATGCCAACTACTCAGTTTGAAGAGGAAGAAGCCAACGGATTGAGATCACAGGAGCTGGGGAAAGAACATACTGATTGTACCTGGATTTGTGTGGGGTTTAAACAATTTTAGGGAGTGCTGATAGCCTTTCAAGGCCAACTGGTAGTTAATTATAACATGTTTATTTTTCTGTTTTCCAGTTAGAGTTCAAAGCCAAATGTTACTTCTGTTTAAATTGAACGATGATTTTGAGCAATATATATTAAATTGAGAAAGTTCAGTCATTGTTCGAGTGCCCACAACATCTCATGATTAGTAGCTGATCAAGTTAGAGTCATCAGTGCGGCCTATATTTAAAAGGTTTGGTGCTTGGAGAAATTAAATGTAATAAGGAGCATGATGCAAATGAAGACAAAGAGAAGTTCACCCTTAAGAGAAAAATTGCTTTCCTCAGTTGCACATCAAGGTGGAGCATCATTTTATGTGTCAATTTCCTAACGCCTTGGACTAAATCATTGGGGAAACTAGAAAAATTGGGAAAAGAGAAGAAAGTTGAAGAAAGAATGTCCAGGGAATAGAACATGGAGGACAGGTAGGTAGGAAGATCAGACAATGGGTTGCTTTCTTCAGCCTACTGAGGGCTTGAGAGATCTCAATACAGTATTGCAAAGAGTACATTTCTTTTCTGTTCCACGAAAGGCAGGAAATTTTGTTTAGCAGAATTGCTTGGACTTCCCTTGCTGACCTCAAAAACCATCAGAGAAAGATAAAATCCCAACGAAATCAAAAGGAAAAAAGAAAATAGAAATTCTTGTCCAAAAGACGGTGGCCAACTTTATATTGCCTTTTAAAGAAGATGACGAAGACACCAGGTTTCTGGTTTACCCTTTATTTTGCACATGAGCTGTCTCAACATATACAACACCATCTTTATCACTGGAACTTTGGCATTGCCTGAATCGATGTTTCTAGTTATTAAGGCAGCATGAGCCCCTTTTCTTGTGTTATTAGAAAAAAAAAAATCCCATAAACAAACTTCTCATTCAACTATTTCAACAAGCATTGTTTTGTCATTCAAAGTATGACACGGCATGTCATCTTCAAAAGTTCATAAAACAATACATGTTGTACTTTCAGTAAAATTATTTTACATAAAAATAAATAATTTCCATTGCCCCTCTTATTTCCTTCATTTAAAACCTATAGTATTCTCTCACACTCTGTAGATTTATTCGAAGTTGAATTGGTTTAAATTAGTTACATTTTACTGGATCGCCAGTCAGGTTGACATCGTTTCCAGATATAGCAAATATATATTTTCCCTGGCAAATGCTGAGGTGTATGTATTGTGTAAATGTTTATAACTTCATAAATCTAAAGAGAACTTTTTTTATGCCAATGCAAAAGAAACTTTTATGATGTATTGTGCGAACACGTACTTGTCACTAAAAAGTGTCTTCCTGGTTGACGTCATTTCTATTATAAAGAAGCAAACAACAAGGCAAGTACCAAACAAGCACTTGCATGAGAATATGGCACAAAAGTGACATGAGCAGCTCAGTTGCTCTCAAATTATTGAGTCTTAATTTTATGTTCCTCGATCGCCATACATATCAAGCCTCTTATTGAGGCCTTTTCGAGAAAAGAAATGTTAGACTAACAAAAAAGTTTTCATATATCTATATACATATATTTATGCAACTTTCCAAAAATTTTAGAGTCTAGTTTTTGTTGGGAACTATAGTGTCTAGACTGGATCCCCCAAAAACAGTACTAGAGAACGATCCAGATCTAAAAAGAAAAGAAAAACACAATAAGACAATATATGAATCTGATGGAAAATTTTGTATCCTGTTTTCAAATCTGCTTCAACAATTTTGGCACCTGATTCTGGCCAAAAAACAAGATGCTGAGTCTCCGCCACTCCCCATGCCCGAAGCTCCAGGCTGCTTTTTCATGCTCTGATATATATTGCTTTTTTATTCTTATATGCAACTCTAATTTTGATTTAACTAGCTGAAGATCATATGCATGACTTTTTTTTTATGCCATTAAGACTTGCCATTTGATATGCTAGAGGGGAAACCTAGCAAGTGTGTCGGCTTCATGTAACAGAAGCTCATTATTTGTGAAAAGGGATGCATACAGTAAGTAATAGAATAACCTAAGTCTGAAAAAATAGAACCTGACATCAGATGAATTGCCGCCCATGGTAGATGGGACAATTACAAAATAAAGCAGAAGAAGAGGGACGAAGAAGAAGAGGAAACAAGGGAAGAGGGTTGAAGAAGAAGACAAAAAGAGGGAAAGAGGAAATAAGGAAAAAAAAAATCAGATGGTTAGATCTCTTCGGCAGAAAACATAAATGAAAACGGTAGAGGGAGACAGATGGCTAGAGAAAAACAAAAAATATGATCTAAACCCTTAAAGCTTAGCTCAAATCTGAACTAATTTGAATAAAATGGCCAAGAGGCCCTTTCTCACCAAGGACCATAGCACGGTTAGGGTCTTTCCCAACTCTAGTGCAAACTCTTGGCCTTGGAATTTGCCTTGTTGGCCCTCTGCATGTCTTCTCTATTTATAGCTATTGAGAAGAAATAACTTTTTCTTCATAGTAGGTGCAAAACTAAATTTTGAAAGGAAAGTCATGCTACACACTAAATCAAGCCATTCCATGAAATGCTGGCTTTTTAAGCAGTTTTTTGCTGGGAAACATGATCTAATGACCATGAATCCGACTTCTGAATCTATAATCCAAGTCAGATCCAAGTGTGACTTTTATATTTGAATTGCTTTTGGATAATAAACATAAAAAATGGATTTCCGAATGCAAATTTGCATGGAATAGCCAAAGAACCTTGTCCATGCATGTGATATTGGTAACAATATTTGTCCATTTAGTCCATATAAAATATTGACCAGTATATTAATAAAATAACAAACATATAGTCTCTATCTTATTTTATAAATAACATGGTGTGATAGAATTTGATGCATGTCAGCATGCACATTAATTTTTGAGGATTCCAATGTGATTTAGAACCCAAGGTGATTTGCAACCCGATGCCTACAATGTGCATTTAACTTTTTGGGACAAATGCTATAATATATGTATCCATTATTGATTACTCTAATTTATTATCTGCTGGTAAATTATGTGTAAATTTTCATTTCTTATAGGTTATCCTGAGTAAATAGTTCTTTCCTCATTAATACCCTTGAGATGTACTTCCTCAAAAGATATACAAGTATCAAAATTCCGTCTTTACCACATTAACCAAATTAAATGGTGCTTTTTTGGGAATTCAAACACAAGATGGTGGAAGAAATGCCCATCCACGACATAATTTTGACTATGCAAATGCATGACTAGGTAATGGATCCACTCGCTCCATGTGTTTGAAGATAGAAAACAAACAATCAAATCTACATTAGGATATAGCTGCAACTAGGATAAATGATAGTTGGGAATTTGATCCTTTTTTATGTGGGCAATTTCAACTTCCAAGAGAAATATGTTAAACATTAAAAAATGAAAGATCAAAAACCTTTATCTTCTCAGTGAAGAAGTACCATACCGCCTTGCATAGTTGTCCTGAAACTCGCTTCTCGTTTACATAAACATTAGAGTGAGTACGTATTTAAAAATTTAACTTCAACCATGTTTAATCAGACGTAATCCCAAATGCCTCTAAAAATTCACAAGGGCATGATTAAGTGATGCCTTAAGATGGTACTTTAGAGACAAAATGATGTTGTTGGTGGGGGTGACCGTCAAAAGTTGGTTTTGTTAAAAACTCAATTTTGATCAAATCATATTTCCAAATGGAACTAAATATTAACAAATGACAAGTAACTAAGCTAAAAATATAGTATTTTTTATTTTTTTATAGTAGATTTCACATTATTTCCTATTTTCTGGATTGACCAATACTTTCTTGTAGCTTGTAAGTTTATGAAATATACAGAAGCTTTCTTGTATATGGCTTCAGTTAAATTTACATTTGGAATTAGGACTGAATACGAATGCAAGAAATGAAAGGATTAAAACATGTATATTTCAATTTCAACATACTCGACTCGATGTTCAGAGTTATATATTGGAGCTAGCTAGAACATGCGATTTGTTTGTCTTTGCCCAAAATGACCAAAATGCTTTTCTAATTGATAAAATAGATCCACTTATAAGGGCAAGATGGGGATGTTTATTTGTCAAAATGAATAAAATACCCTTTTCTATAATAATTGAAGCCTTTGTATTAAATAACTAGTCAATCATTGCAGTTCTCTATGATAGTAGACTTTCTTGTTGTTTTTACCATCTTTATGAATGTGTACGTAGAGAGAGAGAAAGAATGAGAGAGAGTTAGTTCAATGGAACTTTGAACTCATTTGATTTGGTACTCAAGATAGCCATTTTCATTTGCCTCAATAGTGAGAGTATTATGTGAAGGAGAAGGCAACTAGTTGAAAAGCTGACCATCTTTTAGTATTTAAACTAAATTGATCAATGCTAGGCTTTTTGCATGAGAGTTACTTCAATAGAAGTATTTTTCGAAAGATTAAAAACTTGTATATTTGTTCCAAAGGAGAGGGCTTTGAAATTCAAAAGGATAAGGAAGTTTTTCCTTTCATATGTTGTTTTTGTGGTTTCCATGATAGGTTTGAAATCTGCACATTGGCCAAAGGCAATGCTAGCTTGTGATGTAAAATATGTTCCCAAATCCGAACCGGAGCACTGAGCAGACTTGCCCCAAAAGATGTGTTGGGCTAGTGGTTGGTAAGCGGCCAGTCATTGATTCAAATCTTAATAATACCTGTCTTTACTAAAGCCGTTGCATATCAAGACCATAGGAGCAGAACTTGAATATTGGACTTGGGAGAATTTTATGCCCAGGGCCAGCCAAAAAAGTTACTCAATCAGGTGGTTTCCTTCCAATAAAACTCCAAAATAAAAAGAAATAAAGAAAGAAAAAGAAAATTACTGAGCAAACTTCTTTATTACAAGTTAATTTATAACCATGAGCAGACATTATCTTTTCGCTCTGTGAGTTTCCAAGCATACACATGCTGGAAGACCTGAATTGTGTCTGTATTCCATGAAATTATGATCCATCAGTCAACCGAAATTTTCTTCTTCTATGTGGGTGGTACAAAATACGAAATGCACCAACTAATTTAATATTCTTATCTTCTTGGTTGCAGGAAGAGAGCCAAGTTTCCATGATATACTAAAGAGATCTGCCCTTTTCTGACTGCAAAAGAGCTCTTGAACTAGTTCAAGGATTTTTAGAACTTCTCTACATTATTCACTAGGCTTGGGTACTTCTCTTTTATGTTGAGGTCACCTTCAGGTCTCTAATAATTAGTTTGATTGTTCAGAACATTTTTCCTTTTTGTTGGTGGCGGATCTTTTTCTATTTCCATTTCATTGTTGGATTGAACTTTATGTAAACCTGGCAGGACTCGCTATACTTTGGTCCTTGAAGCCGGCACTCATGTCTCTCAGCATATGAACACACTGATTATTTTCTTTAAATACAAAAAAAGTTGGATTTTCAACAAGTTGCATACTTTCACTATCAAAGCAAATAAAAAGGACTACTATCTTGAGTACTAAATCAAATGAGTTTACTTTTCTATGTAGCTCTCTCTCTTCAAGAACGCATTCATACTGATATTAGAAACGGTACATGAAAGACTGCCACCATTGAGAAATACAACGGTTTTGCCAAGTTGGTAAATAGAAGAGGGCTTTTTAGTTATTTTTAAAATAATCATCACCATGATTTCATTTTTGCCCATATTAATCGGTCTCTTTTTAAATGAGAATGGCATTTTTATCATTTTGGGCTAGGACAAACAATTTATGGGTTTTGGTCCCAAAATATAACTTCTCAGCCACGATGCATGTATGCTGAAAGTGAAATCAAGTCTTCTAACCCTTCCACTTCTTGCGTTTAGGAGCAATTCTCATCTCAAACAGAAATTCACCCAAAAACAGACACAATAAAGACTTAGTATATGTCATAAACTTACAAGCTACTAGAGAGCATTAGTCAATCCAGAAAATGACAAATAATGTGAACACAACAACAGAAAAATAAAACTATATTTTTGCCTGACTGACTTCTCATTTATTATTATTGACTCCATTTTGAATATCATTTTCATTGAAATTGAGTTTTTGACAAAACCAAGTTTATAGTGATTCAATCACGACACTAAAACTATATTTTTAGTGGCATGAATTGGTACTCATGAATGATTAAAGGTGGTTCAAATGCAAGCTTTAACATTCACTCTAATGTTTATAGAAAGGAGAACCGGATTTTACGACAGCTCCATAAGGTGGTATGGCATTCTTTGCTAACTAGGAAATGGTTCTTGATATTCCATTTTGCTATGTATAAACAGTTTCTCTTAAAAGTTGAAACTGCCCACAAAAAATTAGATCAATTCTCATGCATCACATTTATCCAAGTCACATCCAAATCCTGATATACATTTGATAGGCTTCCAACTACGAATGCATGCAGCAAGTTTGTCTAATTACCCAGTCATGCTTCTCATGGATAGACATCTCTTCCATCATCTTGTGCTTGAATCGCCAAAAGGCTTCATTCGGTTTGGTTAATATTGAACCAAAAAATACAATTTTTAGTTGATACGCTATCAATATAAAAAGCATGCCTTGGGTCATAGAAAACTCTTTTTAGAAAAGAAAAATAACTCTAATTAATCTTTTATGCCACCACTTAATTTGCCCCGATGCTGCCCCTTATTTTTATTATTAAACTAGTATCAGCAAGTAGGTATAACTTTAAGTTTATCCACAGTCATTTAAATGAGCAACACAATTCTTCAAAAATTTAAGAGAGAAAGGGAGGACATAGAGAGAAAGAAAAGAGAGTGAGTGTGCACTACGAAAGATTCAACTTTTACTGACAAGAAGAAGGTAAACCATCAGTAAAAGTTCGATTTCACTGACGAGGCAGACAATATGCTTCTCCATCTACTTCCACCCTCAAATCTCCATCGGTTTGACCCTGCTCCATCCACTTCCACCTGTTGTCTTTGAGGCGCTTGAAAGCCATCTCATCTACTGCTTGGTTGAGGGTTTCTTCATCTCCATTTGATTCAATCTCTCTCTCTCTTTGTTTGACTAATGGATGAGCTGATGTTAGGCAACATGAGAGCCTCATCATCCATAGATTCAAGATGGATGAAATGTCTACTATCTACATGCAGGATCTCATTGACTCAGCATTTCATAAAGGAAGGTCTTCCTTTGTTTTATTTTGTAAACGCGATCCTTTATTTTTCTCCTGATTTCTAGTTTCTATTCTGGTGAATGGGTTTGAGTAAAGCAAGTTGTTTTTGATTTCATGTTCATCTCGAGTTACCCTGTGTTTGGGAGGTTAATGGATCGTTGTCCCTTGTTTTTTTGTGTATATTTTGAATGTTCTTCTCACCATCTCTGTCTGGAGATATGAAGGTGCAGTTTTTGAAGGTTCCATTGGTTTAGATATGATCGTGTAGACCAGACATCAGCCAGTTGAAATTCCAGTGAAGCATTGTGTAGTCTTGTTTTGAGGATTGCGACAGCCGGTTGAACTTATTTGTCCATTTTTTCTGTATTGCACTTAGTTTTTTGGGTAATCTGATAGAATTTGGCTGCAACTTGGATAAATGATACATGGGAACTTTATCCTTTTTTATGTGGGGCATTTCAACTTAAAAAAAAAAACCATTTAAACATGAAAAAAAGAAACATCAAGAACCTTTTTATTTTCAGTGAAGTACAATACCACCTTACATGGTAGTCGTGAAATTCGCTTCTCCTTGCTATAAACATTAGAGTGAGCATCTAAAGCTTCCACTTGAGCCCCATTAAATTAGACATAAATTGAAATGCTGCTAAAAATTCTCGTGGCATGATTGAAAGACACCTTAAGACGGCACTTTGGAGGCAAAATATGGTTTAAAGTGTGTTTAGGATGACGTCCAAAAGTTGGTTTTGGATTGACCAATACTTCTTATAGCTGGTTAGCTTATGAAATATATAGAAGCTTTCTTGTGTATGGTTTCAGTTAAATTTCTATTTGAAATTAGGACTAAACAAAAATGCATGAAGTGAAAGAGCTAAAATACATAATTCTAATTTCAGCATACTCGACTTGATGCTCAGAGTTATATGTTGGGTCTAGAACATGCGAGTTGTTTGTCTTAGCCCAAAATGCCCATCTGATTTAATAAAGAGAAGCCCACTTATACGGCAGAAATGGAAGGAAGGGTATGCTTATTTGTCAAAATGACTAAAATACTCCCTTTCTGTAATAATTGAAACACTGCTTTGTACTCAGCAACTTGGTCACCAATGCATTTCTCTATGGTGGTAAGCTTTCTTCTATTTCTACTATCTATATGAATGTGTAGTTAAGAGAGAGAAAGGGACAGAGAGAAAGAAAATGAGACGGTCGGAGAGTAGCTCGGTACAAGTTTAAACTCATTTGATTTAGCACTCAAGATAGTCATTTTCATTTGCCTCGATATTGAAAGGATAGACTGGTGTTTGAGAGGTCAACCGCCGAGGTTGTTGAAGGTGAATTTTGTGATGCTTGGTGTTGCTAGAAATTTGAAATTCTTGGAAAAAGAACTAATGGTCCACCCTTTATTAAAACTGCACTTCCTATCTAATTCCACATAAACTAAAGGCCGTCAGCCATGTAGATTGTTCTCTCACATCTGATAAAGCATGTAAGTTCCAGGTCTTGATCGAACAAAATGCCTGTTTGGTAGTTTGAATGCATGTTCTAAAGGAAGATGCACTTTAAGTTTGATATCTATGCCTATTAATCTAATTTCATTGGAATGTGCTGAAAGGTACAAAGCGACAAACCTTCACCTCTCAAAGAGGCTGCTTGCCTTTTAGCATAGTTGCCGCTATCTTTGTTTTATTTGTGCGACCAAAGAGGTTGTACATCAGGAGTAGGAAAAAGGCTTCCGATGTGCGGCCTCATTGGCAGGCAGGCTTTCACGACTTCCAAAGAAAGAAGTCCAAGCAATTCTGCTAACCAAAATCTTCTGCCTTTTGTGGAACAGGAAAGGAAAGTACTCTTTGCAATACTCCATTGAGATCTCTCAAGCCCATAGTGCATTAAAGAAAGCAACCCATTGTCTGATCTTCCTACCTACCTGTACTCCATGTCCTATTCCCTGGACATTCTTTCTTCACCTTTCTTCTCTTTACCCAATTTTCTAGTTTCCCCAATGATTTAGTCAGAGGCTTTAGGAAATTGACACATAAAATGATGCTCCACCTTGATGTGGAACTGAGGAAAGAAATTTTTCTCTTAAGGGTGAACTTCTCTTTGTCTTCATTTGCATCACGCTCCTTATTAAATTTAATTTCTCCAAGCACCAAACCTTCTAAATATGGGCTGCACTGTCGACTCTAACTTTGATCAGCTACTAATTAGTTCATGAGATGTTGGGGGCACTCGAACAATGACCGACTTTCTATATTTAATATATATCACTCAACATCATCATTCAATTTAAACATAAGTAACATTTGGCTTTGAACTCTAACTGGAAAACAGAAAAACAAGCATGTTGTAATTAACTAACAGTTGGCCTTGAAAGGCTATCAGCACTCCCTAAAAGGCTTTTAACCCCACACAAATCCAGGTACAATCAGTATGTTCTTTCCCCAACTCCTGTATGCTCAATTCGTTGGCTTCTTCCTCCTCAAACTGAGTAGTTGGCATCTAAGGGTGAACAACGAGCCGAGCAACTCGAACTCGGCTTGCTAAAACACGGCTCAAAATCAAGTTCGAGTAGGCTGTTTTAGTACACAAGCCGAGTTCAAGCTTGTATTTTGACTCATCTTTTTAGTCGAACCAAGTTCGAGTTCACTGAACTCGAACTTTTAAGCTCGACAAGTAGGCTCGAGTAAAAATCTAATAGCAAAATAAAATTACTCCTTATTTCGTTTCTTCGGTGTGAGGCTGCAAATAAGCTTGTCCCCTGCTGCAGATCAGCCAACGCCCAAGGTGCTACACTTTCTCTATCTTTCAATATCTCTTCAATCTGAAACTCTGAAGGCTTCAGAAAATCCATATTCAAGCGATGATTTTAGAACAACCAGGGTTGAACGAGCGAAGGTTTCTCCTCGCTACCCTCGCTGGGTTTCTCTTTGAAACCCTCACTTGCTTGAGTGAGGGTTCCTGAAACCCCATCATTCAAGTGAGCGAGGGTTTCTTTAACCCCTCGCTCAAAGGGTTTCTAAAACCCTTAAAAACCCTCGCTCGACAAGGGTTGAGCAAGCGAGGGTTTCTTGAAACCCCATTGCTCGAGCGAGTGAGGGTTCAGAATCTGAACTTTCCCCATTTTAGAAAGCCTCATGGGAGGGAGCGAGGGTTTTTGTTCTTAAGCCCTCTTGATCGGGTTAAGGGTTTGGAATTTTTTTTATTTATTTTTCTAAAGTTAGATTCTTCCTCTTCCTCTGCAGATTGGTGTTCCCCTGCCGTTTCGTCTGCTGATCGGCCTTCCCTGCCGTTTGTAAGCCGCTGTAGGTTTTTACTAACTGTCGAGTCGAGCCTTCTTGAGTCAAACTCAAGCTCAACATGGGACTGTCGAGTCCAGTTCGAGTTGCTGTGGTCGAGCTGTTTTCGAGTTCGAGCCGAGTCTAGCTGATGTTTCATTTAGTCGAGCCGAGCTCGAGCTGACTGAACTCGGGTTCGACTCGGCTCGTGTTCACCCCTATTGGCATCTCTATCACCAGTGCACCATCATTGCTAGCTCCTCCATGACCATCAGCTTCTCGATATTCATTATGTGTTTTAAGTAACAGCAAAAATCAGAGGCAATAAAAAGAATTTCATGAATGGGGTCAACCATGTTGCAGGTCGTGGGTCCCGAAAAAGATAGAAAAAGCTTTATTTATGCGCCCTTTCACGGCAAGAGTTGTGGTTTCTCTCTTGCACTGCATGTTTTACTGTTTTTTACATTATATTTGCAACTTTTTTAAAAATCAATGTTTAAAAGTTATAAAATACTCTACTTACACTAGGAGAACATGGCGTTTTAGCTTTATTCATACAGTCTCAAGGTACATAGTTCACTTCCATGTGGTTGAATTTCAAAAAACTAACTTGTATGGCCAAACCGACAGGGATTATTGAGTTTGATTTAGATACTTCAATGAAGCTTGGAACTCACAATACCATTGAAGTATCTAAATCAATCTCTCTCTCTCTCTCTCTATCCATCCAGTGTTACATGTATCAATAAAAGATACTGGTTTTTGGATTGTAATGACTGGGAATCAATGATTTCTTTGTTGAGTAATCTACACCTAAATTTGAACATGTTGTCTGCTCAACATGAAATTAAGTTAGCACAATGACAACTATTTCAAACAAATAGCCTTATTTAATTATGGAGTTGAAAAAATGATCAAAACTTGTGCGGTTTTTGTTTTGTTTTCTGTATGTTCTATATATGTTCACACTCACACACGCACACATTACACATCCTATGTATATATATATATATATATATATATATATATAAAGAGATGTTAGCTTATACCCAAACTGAATAATCCCTGTCGGTTTGGCCATACAAGTTAGTTTTTTGAAATTCAACCACATGGAAGTGAACTATGTACCTTGAGACTGTATGAATAAAGCTAAAACGCCATGTTCTCCGAGTGTAAGTAGAGGATTTTATAACTTTTAAACATTGATTTTAAAACAGTTGAAAATATAATGTAAAAAAAAAAGTAAAACATGCCGTACTCCAGGTCGTATGGTTCGTTGCTGAGGAAGCACACAGCCATGAAGATGATGTTGATGCAGCAAAGGGTCAGAATGACAACAAGTACGAGGGGACCCAAATGTGTACGTCTGGTTGGAGTACTTTGTGGGTATCCAAAGCAAAAAGAGTTATTGAGTTTAACAAACATTTGATGGGCATAAAATTCTTTGAAAACAATCAAAGAAGAAACATTCGCAGGCTAAAACATGAAGTAAAAAGCAACGAATCGCCCAAACTAGCTCAGGTATATACGGAGTACCTTTATTTGTCTAATCAGCTGCTTGATCACCTTATTAATTTAGTTTATCCAAGAACCCAACCCTTTAAATATAGGCCACACTGATAGCTCTAACTTGATACCCCGACACTCCTTTCTTCCACGGCCTCCATTCGATACCAGGGGTGGAGGGAGGGGGGGGGGCCGCCCGGGCCATGGCCCGGGTGAGCCCAGAAAAAAAAAAATTATATGTAAAAAATTAAATTTTTTTAGTTTGGCCCGACCCATCGTTCCACTTGGCCCTACCGTCACTCCTCTTGGCCCGACCCGCCGATGGTTTGGCCCGTCCCTCAACAAAATCTTGGCTCCAGCCCTGTTCGATACCTTCAGTTCACTCGCTGCAGATGCTGCACACTTGAGTAGGTAACCCTTCCTCTCTCTGTCTCTCTCTCTCTCTCTCTTTCTCTCGCTCTCTCTCGTGTCATGCTTTGCCTTCATTACAAATCAGTTCTCTCTTCCTCTATTCTTCTTTTTCAGCGACGACTGAAGGATCTCTCTCTCTAAGGAGGTTGTTCTTCGACCGTAAATTGCTGTGGCGTCACAATTTTATTTTGTGATTTGTTGAGCATCCCATGTGAGACAACAGAGAAATCTGTCTTGGTTGATAAATGACTCTTTTTATTTTCTTCAGGTTTCTAGCAGAGAGAGGGAGGGCAGAGGGAGAGGAAGGGAAGGAGGGAGAGATATGTACTCTTGCGTTTCTTTTTCCCCTTTTCTTCTTTTCACTTTTGAGATATTTGGGTTATCAGTATAATCGGTATAATTCACACAGAAGGGAGGGAGAGTCAAGAAGGCGGTAAAGGCTTTTCAAGGAGGTGGGCAGCTGAAGAAACGGAAACGTTCAAACCAGTATAAGTCAGGGTCGACAATGCATCTCCAAAATTACACATACAGCCTTCCTTTTCCCATGCACTTTGTTTGATCTGATCCTTCCCTCTCTTTCCCCACAGGGGTATAATCGGCACCGGCAGTGGTCCATTCAGAACCCGCTGTGACTTCCGACTTCTCCCCAACCTCCTCCAAACGTACGTCCGTTCAGGGTAGCTCGAAAAGAAACTGGAAACTGAATGCTATTGAGTGCCATCTATTCACTTGCTTTTGATCGATCGTAATGGACGGTTGAAAAAAGTGACCAGAACAGATGTGTGCTAGTAGTAGATGACAAAAACACTCATCACTTTTTTTTCTTATTTTCCAAATGTCAGTCAGCCATTCAGAATGAATCAGAATGACTCCTCATGAGTGATATGGATGATTTTAGACCATTCAATAATATATATATATATATATATATATATATATATATATATAGTATATATATAGTAATCAAGCCGATTCACCTTGATCTGATGGCAAGAATCGGCTTCAATGACTCAAGGCCAATATGTACAGTGATCGATCTGATTTACCTTGATCTGGTACGAGCTTTTTCGGTCTGACCAAGTGTGTTTCTCTCTCCATTACAGAGGCTTAAACATGAACAAGTCGGTAACTCCAGCTCGGCTTAAAATCAAACGGATCATCAGCTAAATGATTCGAGTTTGAGCTCACAAACAAGTTAAGTTTCTTTGCTTAACTAAACTTAATCTCGATTCGATTTAAAGCCACAAATCATAAACTTCTTGTGATATTAGAAAAAAAATCCCATAAACTTCTCATTCAACTATTCCAACAAGCATTGTTTTGTCATTCAAAGTATGACACGGCATTGTCGTCTTCAAAAGTTCATAAAACAATACATGTTGTAATTTCGGTGAAATCAGTTTACACAAAAATAAATAATTTCCATTGCCCCTCTTATTTCCTTCATTGAAAACCTATAGTATTTTTGCACACTCTGTAGATATATTCGAAGTTGAATGGGTTTAAATTAGTTAGTGGAACGCCAGTCAGGTTGCTGCCGTTTCCAGATATACCAATTATATACTTTCCCTGGCAAATGCTGAGGTGTATGTATTGTGTAAATGTTTATAACTTCATAAATCTAAAGAGAACTTGTATGATGCCAATGCAATAGAAACTTTTATAACGTATTGTGCGAACACGTACTTGTCACTAAAAAGCATCTTCCTAGCTTATGCCATTTTCTTTTAAAGAAGCAAACAACAAGCCAAGTACCAAACAAGCACTTGCATGAGAATATAACACAAAAAGTGACATGAGCCACTCAGTCGCTCCCAAATTATTGAGTGTCTCCCCCAGAGACTTTGCCCCCACATACTGAAGATGACATAGCTACTTCATTTTATGTTCCCCCATCGCCATACATATCAAGCCTCTTTTTGAGAAAAGAAATGTTAGACTAACAAAAAAGTTTTCATATATATATATATATATATATATATATATATATATATATATTTGCAGCTTTCAGCTTTCCAAAAATTTTAGAGTCTAGTTTTTGTTGGGAACAATAGTGTCTAGACCAGATCCACCAAAAGCAGTACTAGAGAACGATCCAGATCTAAAACGAAAAGAGGAACACAATAAGACAATATATGAATCTGAAGCAAAATTTTGTATCCTGTTTTCAAATCTGCTTCTACAAATTTTGCACCTGATTCTGGTAAAAAAACAAGATGCTGAGGCTATGCCACTCCCCTTGCCTAAAGCTCCGGGCCGCTTTAGCATGCTCTGTTTTATATTGCTTTTTTATTCTTATATGCAAATCTAATTTTGATTTAACTAGCTGAAGATATATGCATGACTTTCTTTTACGCCATTAAGGCTTGCCATTCGATATGCTAAGGAGGAGCAACCTAGCAAGTGTGTCGGCTTCATGTAGCAGAAGCTCATTAAATGTGAAAAGGGATGCATACAAGAAGTAATAGAATAACCAAGTCTAAAAAAATAGAACATGACATTAGATGAATTACTGCCGATAGTAGATTGGACGACTACAAAATGAAACAGAAAAAGAGGGACGAAGAAGAAGAGGAAACAGGTGAAGAGGGTTGAAGAAGAAGACGAAACAGGGAAAGAGGAAATAGTGGGAAAATAAAAAAATCAGATGGTCAGATCCCTCCAGCAGAAAACATTCTTGAATGGTGGAGGGAGATGGATGGCTGGAAAATAAAAAAAAAAAAAAACAAAAAATCTGATCTAAACCCTTAAAGCTGAGCTCATAACAGAACTAACTTGAACAAAATGGCCAAGAGGCCCTTTCTCACCAAGGAGCATGGCACGGTCAGGGTCTTTTGCAACTCCAGTGCAAACTCTTGGCCTTGGAATTTGGCTTGTTGGCTCTCTGCATGTCTTCTCTATTTATATCTATTGAGAAGAGAGAACTTTTTCTCCATAGTTGTTGCAAAACTAAATTTTGAAAGGAAAGTCATGCTGCATACTAAATTAAGCCCTTTCATGAAATACAGGCTTTTTAAGCAAATCTTTGCTGGGAAACATAATTTCATGACCATGAATCCGTCTTCTGAATCTAAAATCTATGTCAGATACAAGTGTGACTTTTATATTTGAATTGCTTTTGGATAATAAACATAGAAAATGGATTTCCGAATGCAAATTTGCATGGAATAGCCAAAGAACCTTGTGCATGCATGTGATATTGGTAACAATATTGGTCCATTTAGTCCATATAAAATATTGACCAATTTATTAATAAAATAACGAACATACCAATCTCCATATTATTTTATAAATAACACGGTGTGATTGAGTTTGATGCATATCAGCATGCACATTAATTTATGAGGATTCTAATGTGATTTAGAACCCAAGGTGATTCACAACCCGATGCCTACAATGTGCATTTAACATTTTGGGACAAATGCTATAATATATGTATCCATTATTGATTACTCTAATTTATTATGTGCTGGTTAATTAAGTGTAAATTTTCACTTCTTATAGGTTATTTTGAGTAAATAGTTCTTTCCTCATTCATATCTGTCCGCATCCCCAAAATTTTTGGTATTTGGAGTACTCCAAAAAAATAAGATTTTTATTTAAAAATAAGAGAGAAAGGGACTCGCACGTCGGTACGGGGATCGGCTGTTCCCGCCCCCTTTACCGGGGGTAAACAATTCAAGGGCTATGTTATTATTGATGCATCATTTTGGCTTGAACATTTCTTTGTATATGCAGTGTAGAAAAATATTGAAAGTTTTATGTTTCAAACTTTTGAAATGATTATTGAAGAATTGCTTAGGAATGTGAAAGATTTTGAGGAAAACAAGAGTTGGTAAATCTTTGTAAATATCATTTGGAAAGCTTGAGGAATCATTTTGGGAATCACTTTGGTGTTCTCTTAAGACTTTAAGTAGGTTTGAGATTTTGTTCTAATTCGATTACCACCTAGTTAGAGCTTCATCTCATCTTGCTTAAGTTCTTTTAGAGATGTGATTGTGCTCATTTGTGATATTAAGTTGATGTGAATGCATAGATGCATTGATCCTATATGATTGGAAGAAAGCAAAACGTTCATACCATAACATACATCTAAAGGTATTTCCACTACAACATACATATAAGATTTTCATTTTATAGTTAACAAAAACATGATCTTGGATAAGAAAATGTCCAAAAGAATGCAAAAGATGAGATACTTGATCATAAGAAAATATAAGAAAGGAGAGATAGCAAGAGATCTTGAAAATCACAAAATCAAAGATTTAAAATAAAGAGACATGTATTCATATATATATATATATATATATATATATATATATATTCATATATATATATATATATATATATAATAGATATATATATATATATATATATATATATATATATATATATATATATATATATATATATCAATGTATGTATAAATACAAATATGTAAATTTATGAAAATGAGGTTTGAATTTAAGTAGAAAAGGAAAATGAAACTTTCAAAAGAAAGAGAGGAAGATAGAGAAGATGAACATACATGTATATATACTATCACATATACTCATTGTGAAGATTGTAAAAACTTCATTGGTTTGAATAGAAAGATATATATATATATATACATATATATGTGTGTGTATAAGAGATTTGAAGATGAAGACATTTGACATAAAAAGAAACATAAAAGATTTTTGAGAGAGAAAGTAGCACATTCATATATATATGCATTCATATGTATATGAAAATTTGTAAAATAGAATGTGAAAACATAGAGAGAGAAAGATAAAGGAAATCATCATGTGCACATATATGTATATAACATGTATATATATATGTGTCTTCATGAGATTAGAAGTGAAGAGATGATTTAATAACAACCGACTTCAAGTTTGATGTAGGTCGGACGGGAGCTTGGACTCATGCAAGAGCCTAAGCTAAGTCTCCAAAGCCACATTAAAAAGGGGCTCTTTTGAAAATATTTTGTAAAACATGATTATAAACAAAAAATATAGTTATTTTATTGGTTGCAAGGGAATATGTTTCTTCCACCGTTGGATATGGAAGAAACTCAAACCATACGATAAGGTGCTCATTAAGGCTTTTAATGGGATGATTAAAAGGAAACTAATGCTAAATGACATGCAAATGCATATTAACATGTATATGTTCGTGAGTGTTTTTTCCGACCTCAAAAATTATTCAACACAATAATAAAGAGAGAATCCCAAACTACACCCTCACTCTCACCATGCATTCATATATGTGAAATAGATAAAAATTAAGCCACTACGAACAATATTTCTAAAATAAAGCAACATTCAAGTAGTAGAGAGAACATATTCAATCATAAAATGCAATATCATCTCATCTTCTCAAGCTCCCGGTGCACTCAAGCATATCTCATTCACTTTAAAATAAAGGTTTGAGGGCTATCTCATATGGCCATGGGGAAATGAAAAAGAGAGGAAAATAGAAAGAAGCAAAAGAACAACAAGAATGTATTCAAGAAATGAGATAACATAATTCAAGCATGAAAATAAAAGATTATCTTATCTTCTCATACTCCCAGTGCACTCGAGCATAGCCTCTTGATTCTAAAATAGAGATTGAGGGTTATCTCCTTTGGCCATGGGGAGAGGAAGAAGATAGAAAAAAAAGAAGGAAATAAGACAACAACAACAAGACTACATTCAAGAAAAGAAATAGTAATAACAACAAGAATATATTCCTGAAGAGAAAGAACAACAACAACAACATCAAGAAAAGAAAGAACATGATTTAATCTTAAAATAAAAAATCATCTCATCTTCTCATGCTCCCCGTGCACTCGAGCATAGCCTTTTGACTCTAAAATAGAGAGTGAGAGCTATCTCCTTTGGCCATGGGGAGAGGAAGAAGATCAGAAAGAAAATATGAAAGAAATGAGAGGGATGGTGATTTAATCATAAAATGAAAGACCATCTCATATTTTCATGCTCCCGATGCACTTGAGCATAGACTCTTGTCTCTAAAATAGAGATTGAAGGTTGTCTCCTTTGGCCATGGA
Organism: Nymphaea colorata; assembly: GCF_008831285.2. Taxonomy (NCBI): domain Eukaryota; kingdom Viridiplantae; phylum Streptophyta; class Magnoliopsida; order Nymphaeales; family Nymphaeaceae; genus Nymphaea; species Nymphaea colorata. Next base: position 6,754,462 of record NC_045142.1, on the reverse strand, counting down.
GAGAAGAAAAAGAGGGAAAAATGAAGAAAGATGGAGGTGAGATATTGATTACATACCTCTAGTGAAAATAACTTTTGAAAAAATAAACACCTTAACTTGAAGATCCCCTTTAAGTGAAGCTCCAAGATGACGTCTCAAAGAGGGTTGTAGCTTGATAAAGCCTACTCCCAAGGTTGGAGAAGAAGTGAGAAGGATAGAGAAAGAGAGCGAAGGAAAAAACTCTAAATCTTCAAGAGAGAATGCACTAGAGTTTCTCCAAGGGCTAGCACATGCCCAAGAGGGAGGATTGTGGGGGTATTTATATGGAATTTTGGAGCGAAAACTTAAAATTTGATTTTTTTTAATTTCAGAACATTTTTCATCCGAATTTCAAATAATTTTGAATTATTTTCATTTTTTTAAAGAAAAATAGGCTTTGGGGTGTGGGCAGGGCTATTGCCCACCCAAAAATTTCAAAAACCGACCTCTCGGTTTTGCAAAGAAAAGGAGGGGGAGGGGGCCTGCATTGCTTGAGGCCCCTGCCCGGGCGCTGTTGCGCGCCAGGCGCAACAGCACCCTGGTGCCTTGGTAAAACACGCACGGCAGCGCATGATGCGCTGCCACGCGTAGTAGCGATCGCTCACGTGCACATAGGGGTGCAATAGCGCTCACGTGCACATAGGGGTGCAGTAGCGATCGCTCGCGTGCGTCGTGGGACTTCGCATCGCGCGAGCTCTAAGAAAACCCTTTTTTTAAAATTTAAATAAAATGAAATTTAAAGTGAATAAAATAAGATAAAATCACCATAAAACCCCCTTTTTACTTAAAATATGTAGAAAACTGATTTTTTTCGTTACGAAGGAGTGGTCGGCTTCATTTTGAGTGACTCCGAGCTCGCTCCAAATTTGATTTTGGTTTAGTCGGTTGTCGACCCGTTCGAGCATGCGACTTGGGTTGAGAAATGAGTTTTTAAAGCAAAGAGAAGGTCCGTGCGTGATGCTCAAATTTTGTCGTTTCGTATGCGATTCGAATTTTGGTTCTGAACTTGGGTTTATTTGGATTTGAATCTTGCATATAAATTTGGGTTTCGTGGTTGGGTAAAATAACATAGTCTTTTTAGAAAAATTAGGGGTGATTACGGATGCCCTACTTTGTTACTAAGCCGATGCTAGCCGTGCTTAGAGACAAAGATAAACAACATAAATTTTTCAGACAAAACATATTCGGATAGATGTTTCAGGCTTAACCCCTTACCTGAATTTGTTGTTTGAGCTTATATTACAGATTTAACCGTTTTACCTGCATGGGTTTGCCAATATTGAATTCAGGTTTAACGCCCCCTGGAATGGGTTGCCTTGGCTTGCATTGCAAGTTTGATCCCTTACTTACGTGGGTTGCTCTCATATTGCATGTTTATCCATTTACTTGCATGGGTCCCCCTTGATTGATAATAATAATAATAAAATAAATAAAAAAATGCCCTAGTGTAATTGTCATGTTTTACGACTGAGAAGAATTCAGATTGAATGGTAGATTGGATGTGAAAACACAAATATTTCTCATTGATTGAAAAGTGAATACAAGAGAACTAGGCATAGAATTTCTTGAGGTGAATGGCATTAACAGGATCGACAAGTTCCACCCCATCAGCATCGATCAGTCGGTATGAATTTCAGAGCATGACTTCTTTTAATAACATATGGGCCTTCCTAGTTTGGTGCCCACTTACCACGTGGTCGTCCTGTGAGGTATACCACCGATCATAGGACTAAGTCATTCATTTTGAACTGTCTCTCAATAATTGACTTGGCAAATTGTGTATCCACCCTTTGGTGATAAGCTTTAGTGTGCTCAACCATTTTTAGCCTATTTTCATCTAGCAAATCAAGTTGCATTAGCCTTTTCTACTGATATTGATTTAGAGGAAGCTCTATGAGAGAAGCGAACTTCAAAGCGGGTTTCAACACATGTAATGGTAGAACCACTTATGTTCCATAGACTAGCTCTGCTGGAGTGACATTTGTTGGAGTTCTCATAGTGGTGTGATACGCCCATAGAGCGTTATGCATCTTTTCATGCCAGTCTCTTCCAGTTTCTGCTGTCTGTTTCAAGATGCGGATCAGGATTTTGTTGGTGGTTTCTGCTTGCCCATTGCCTTGAGGGTAATAAGGAGTTGAAAAATGATGCATGATATGGTATTTGTTGCACAACTGCCGCATCTTTTCATTCATGAAATGAGTCCTGTTGTTAGATACTATATCATGAGGGATTCCAAATCTGCAAAGAAGAATTTTGTTAATGAAGGGCATTACATGATGTCCTTCCACTATTCTGAGTGTGACGACTTCTACCCATTTGGTAAAATAGAGAAAATGCTTATGACCATTAGAGGCTGCAGGGGATATCGGTCCGACTACGTCAAATGCCCACATTGAAAATGACCAAGGAGATGTCACATAATGCAAATGAAAGGCTAGGGCATGGATCAATGGAGCATGTAGTTTACATTCTTTGCGTCAATGACAAATTGGTGACAATCTTTTTGCATAGTAGACCAATAATATCCTGCTCGAATTATCTGTTTGGTGAGGGTTTGGTGACCGACGTGACCCCCACAGTCCCCTCGATGTGACTCTTCGATGACTTTCTTTGCCTCATCTTCATCAAGGCACCGAGAGTATTCAATACTAAATCCACGTCTATATATCACCCCTGCAAGAATGAAATACCTCGCTGATATTTATTGAATTGCTTTTCGTTCATTTTTGGGCATTCCAGTTGGGAATTTTCCGCTTTCAATGTGTCTTTTGATGTCATGATACGAAGGCATATTCCCCTCTTGGAAATGATGAACATATTTCACCATTTCAAAAAGAGGGTGTTTTAGTCTTCCAATATCAAAAGAACAGATTGATTCATTGGTTCGAAATGAGATGGTGGACTCCAGACTCGCGAGACCATCCGCAATAGGGTTACCTTCTATTTTTATGTGAGCCAGTTGTATTTCTTGATATGGCACTAACTTCTCGTCTTTCACCTGCCATTCTCCATTCACTTGGTTTATGATAAGCTGAGAGTTGCCAAAGCCATGCACCCTTTTCACTTGAAAACTCAATAAAGAACGAAGTCCTTGCATGAGGGCTTCGTATTCATCTATGTTATGGGTACATGGAAAGTCAAGTTTCAAGGAGTATGGAATCATTTCATCTTCTGGAGTGATAAGTAGGATGCCCATTCCTGCTTCCATTACATTCCTGAATACGTCAAAGTACATCTTTCACATTGAAACAATTTTCAATCTTAGTACTTGTTCGTCTGGAAACTCATCATTCGTTCTAATTTCTCGTATTGGAGAAGGTTTGTTAACTGATTTGCAATTGCTTGTACTTTGATTGACTGATGGGACACATATTCAAGATTATATTGCATCAGCAAAACTTGCTACTTGGTGATGCATCCATTGAGGAAGGGCTGTTCCAAGATGTATTTAAGAGGATTTAGCTTGGATAGTATTTTGACCTCACAAGCTAACAAATAATGTCCCAAGTTTTGACACATCCAAACCAATATTAGACAAGTTTTCTCTATTGAAGAGTACTTCTAGTACTGGACAAAAGTCTTGCTAATGTAATAAATTGCATGCTCGATGTGACTTCCGTCTTCATATTGTGCCAAAAAGCCAACACATGATGACTCATTCACTGTGATGTAAAGCAGCAATGGTCTACCCAACACTAGGTGTTTTAGAATTGACGGATTTAGAAGGTATTTCTTGATCTTTTTAAACGACTGTTGGCATTCAAAACCCCATTCAAACTTGGCACATTTTCTTAGCAGCTGGTTGAATGGTTCACATCTCAAGGCTAGATTGGAAATGAATCGTCTGATGGACTGGATTTGCCCTCGCAAACTTCGCAGTTTCTTGATATTGGTAGGTGACGGCATATTGATGATTACTCTAGATTTAGTAAGATCCATCTCGATCCCCTTCTTACTGACCATGAAACCCAAAAGTTTACCCGATTCAACCCCAAATACACACTTTTGAGGATTCAAACGAAGCTTATACTGTAAGAGTCTCTCAAACACCTAGGCAAGGGTCTTAATGTGGTCTTCTCTCGCTTTAGATTTATTCAATATATCATCAATATATGCATCCATGATTTTTTGCATCTGATCATGGAAAATAGCGGCCATGGCTCTTTGATAAGTTGCTCCAGCATGCCCCAGGGTGTAGTAAAAGCGGTCTTAAGTTGAACTTTGACTGGTAATTTGATTTGGTTATATCCCAACTATCCATCCATGAAAGAGAACATGGTATGGTCTGCAGTACCGTCCACCAACAAATCAATGTTTGGAAGTGAATAATCATCTTTTAGCATGGCTTTATTCAAGTCTCGAAAGTCAACGCATAATCTGACTTTCCCATTTTTCTTGGGGACCACCACGATATTAGCCAACCATTCTGGGTAATTGATGACACAAATGAATTTTGCCCTTAGTAGGACTTCTAATCCTTCTTTTATGGGCCCTTCTAGTCAAGGATCAAGCTTACGCAACTTTTGTTTAACTCGCTTGCAACTAGGATTTAAGGAGAAACCGTGTTCAACCAACTAAGGGTCTAAGCATGACATATTTTCCTAAGTCCAAGCAAAAGCTTCTTGGTTACTTATAAGATGACTCGGGTATTGTCATAGATTCCATTTCGCAGACTGCTTGTTTGACAAATGCTTTTTGGGGGGACTTTCGAGGAAGAAGAAGAAATTGAGATATGTTGAATTCCGACATCCTGTAAAGAGGAGGATGAAGGAAAAATTGAACAAAATTAAAATTGATAACAAAAGATTACTTTGCATTGCATATTGAAAGGAAGTTCTTAGTTCATAGAGGGGGTCCTCTCATGAGACCAGACAAAAAAGAAGTTCAAAGGAAGTTCAAAAAAAAGTTCAAGATTACAAAATTCATGGGATGATTTGAGACAAAGGTGAACACTATCAGCCCACAAGATCTTCTTCAAATTTCTTTAATATATACCTGTCCTCTGGTGTTCATTTGAAAAGGGATATTAATCGGCTGCAATATGCCATCTTCGTTTTTCCCGAGGCCAGTGAATGGACGATAGCCATTTTTCAGAAGCAACTGAAATCCCTTAGGATTTTTCATGAAATGAATATATAATGGATGTTTTTGATAACTTGCACAATTGCTTGAAATAGTATGGGCACTCAAAGATGACTTGTTGTCTATTCTTCCAAAGGTCTGTCATTTGTTGTTCTTATGCTCGGTACATCCACCGGATCAATTGGCCTAGGGAGCATGGGTTGCACCAACCTCTCGACCGGATCCTCAGCATGTATGGTGATGACTGATGGACCAAAATTCCATTTGAGGCATTGATGAAGAGTAGATGGTATCCCTCGTACTTGGTAGATCCAAGGTCAACCCAAAAGTAATTATATAATGGTGGTACACTACCACATGAAATACAATGCAACAGCTACTGTTTTCAATGATCACATTCATGTCGAGGGTAACTTTGCTGTTCATGCCTCGGCCATCGTATCAGTAGATCTTGATATTATCAGAATGATATTTGTCTTCACAAAATCCCAAAGCTTTGGCCATGAGATTGAGGTAAAATTTTAAGCCACTTCCTCCGTCGATCAATACATGTGGCACAGTCATTCCATTGACCTAGACGACGATGTAAAGAGCAACTTTATGAAAATATTCCCATTTTGAGAGGTCCTTCTCTGAAAAAGTAATTGATTGGTCCTTAGAGGGGATTCGTCATCGTCGTCGCTTCGTAGGATAAAAGTCTTCGCGATTATTGAAAGTTTTTTAGATGAACTTTCTGTCTTGTCGTTCATCAGAGCAATAAAATCCAAAGGTTTCTTTTCATGATTTCTCATCATGACCTTGTGTGAACTGCTTCCATCACAAGGTCTGATGTGCTCCTGTGGATGATATAAGAGTAGAGTGCCTATGCTGACTGTGGCTACTGCCGCCTTCTCGTGATCAGGAAATAGATTCCTTAATACCTCAGGGACGCTATCATCACCAATCTAGAGATCCTTGTTGATGAAGTCTTGGATAATGTTTTTGAGGACAAAACAATCCTTAGTGTCATGACCAGGGGCACGATGAAACTTACACAGTTTTTCTTTATTTCCTCCCCTCATTTTCAGAGGCTCTGATATTTTTGGCAAAACGATGGTTCATTTGGCAAGGAGATATTCCAAGATCTTCTCGCAAGACTGACTGAGAGGAGTGAATTTTCGGTCATAAATCCAGCCTGGGTGTTTGTTTTTTCTTTCGTCATTGCCTTTGGGAAACTGCATGTTCTTCTTGAGACTGACTTCCTTGTCATGCTTCTAGTTGTTGGTGTTGTCCTTTCAAATGTCGGCATTAGTTATGAAGTGTGCAGACAATTGTCTTCTTCCTCCTATATTACCCTCTTTCTTGTACTTAGGGGCAATGATTCCATCAAAATCACCCTCCTCAACTCCTTCCTCTATTGAATTTGCTTGTTCAATCAACTCAGTGAAGGTCTTGATCGGGGCATTGCGGATAAGACTTTTCAAGGGCTGGCCAAGATTCTTCCTGATCAGCGACAGAGCTTGTGTTTTAGAAATGGGTTCCTTCATCTTGTTGCATTGAATTCTCTATTTTTGGATGAATTCTGGAGCCTTTTCTCCTTGTTTCTGATGGAGACCGCAAATGGTGCTGAGGATTGGAGCCATTGGAGCTGCTCGAATCTTTCGACAAACATGTTAATTAACTTGTCAAATTCCTTGAGTTTGATTGGGTTGACATTTTCTTTGTACCACAATGCAGCGATGCCTTCAAGACTTCTTGGGAAATAGCGAAACAAATCTTTGCTATTTTCCCAAATTTTGTAGCAATCATTGAAGAAGGTTGAAAGATGAACATGTGGGCAGGTGGTTCCATCATATTTGACGAACTCCCTAGGTAAGCCTTTCACGTCCTCATCCCCTTCAATACCAAGGTAATAATCCTCGCATGAGTATGAGCGTTTTCCTTTCCCCCTAAGTTGAAGATTGTTCATCATTTTCTCCATTTCATAGAACTTGCGCTTAGTCGTACTTTCATCATCACTTGATTCGACTAATTATGGCATTGTCTTTTTCTTCTTGCTCTTGATCTCCTTTACTTTTCTGCAGAACTTTCACTATTTGAGTTACTGTTGGGGATGTACTTCCTTGTTTTTTTGCCTCTTTTGGTAAGCTTTCTCTTTCTTTTAGGTTTCTCTTCTAAACTTCCAATGGTGATAGAGCTAGGTGAGCTGCTTTCCACCATAATTTCTTTTTCCTTCTTGCTTTTCTTTGTTGTATTTTTCTTATTTAGAGGAAGCAACACGGGGTTTTCCTCTTTACTAGTTGTTGAATCTGAGCCCATATGATCTTCATCCCCATCTGTAGGAGAAGGTTTGTTGCTTTTCTTTTTTATCTTCTGCTTGGCAGCTTTTTCATTTTCTAGTTCTGGAGCAATCAACAAGGTCTTTTGTTCTTCTTGTTCCCTCATGAATCGCTCCATGAACAACCGGAACATATGGTAGCCTTCTGGCTCAATTGTTGAGAGGCCAAGTGTTTCTGGCCTAAGCTCGAAAGATGAAGTCTCGTTCTGAGGAGCCTATTTAGCTTGCGATCTAGTTTCAACCATCTTGTTGGCTTTCAAGTATTCACCTTGAGAGACAAGAAAATGAAGAGTCATTGGAAGAAAATGATGACAAAATGAATGTTCTTATTGCATTAAGAGTTTTTAAAAGTTACATCCGAAGAAAATACTAATAAAGATGACAACGACTAAAGATGACATAAAGAGTACAAGATTGACAATGTAAACTTTTAAGGAATGATGGATGGTGGTCAGTTGGCATCCCACCATTCGGCGTATTCCTTCTGTACCACTGGGCCTGCGAACCAAGTGTATGATATTTGTGTCTTCCATTCTTGTCGAGCCACTACGAACAATGCCACCCATTGAGGAGAGCTGAGGTCGAATTTCGGAATAGCTCCAATTGGTGCATGCATAGAATCCATCTTCTACCTCTGAGAGAATTGTCTCATACATCTATCAACACAATAATCAACTATGAAGTAAGGGCCCAAGAGTGTGGTACGCCCATGATGATGGTGAGTGTATCGAGGCAGACCCTGACGACGATCACAATAGTCCCAAATGATTTCATCTTCTTTTAACTACTTGATCAAACGATGGTATTGTTCTAAGACTGTCAATGCTCCATTAGTGTTTCTGAATAGGCTGGCTTGGGGTCCCACGTGCTTGAGGAACCACAATTGCAAAGCATATGTGTATCCTTCTATGAAGTCGGCATCTCTAATGGTGAAGCAGGTGAGTCCTCGGTAAAAGAAGGCTAAAGCTATCAATGCTACTGACAAGTGTCGAGTTCCACTATGCCCCCATACCCAAAAAAGTCAAGCAATACAGACATCAAAGAGGTCACTTCCATCGGTGAAAAGGGTTACTTCCACTGTGCAAAGCATCAGACAATGTTTGATTCTTCTTATGGCTTTTCAGGGCAAAGTGAAAGGTTCAATGTAAGCTCCAAATTCCTCATACAAATTTTTCAGGTTAATACTTTGATTTTTATGGTTTTCTACCAAGGGCCAATTTTTTCGTCCGGTAAAGTGAGCAATGAGGTCACTTGCTTTGACCTTGGTTGGGTTCATAAGGAATTATTTTTCCAATGAATCATTCGGGTCACAAGTTGGGGTTGGGAAGTCTAGTATTTCGGCAAATTCATCTAGTTGTATTGTCATTTCTCCCCATGGAATCCAAAAAGAGGAGGTCCTTGGGTTCCAACACTCGGTGATTGCATGTACCAATTTTTCATCAACTGACTGCATTACTTTGGCTGCCACTGTCTCTAGCCCATATTCTTCAAAGTAAAAAGGAAACATCCAAGAGAAGGTGGGATGCCAAGACCGATACCATTCGAGAGCCAAAGGTTTAGACTCAAGAGATATGTACATAGACCGTTCGGGTCCTTCCCCGAAGAGGATATGATCATAAGGGAATGTAACACCACGTTGGAAAGAATACATCTTGAATGATGACTCTGAAGGGTAGAAAGTTAAATTAGAAAAAGATTGACTAGGTTGACAAAAACAATATGAAGTAGAGGTATATAATGAGGTTGTAAAACATCACATAAGGTTTTATGGACAACCATATGTCATTTGAAATGATTTTGGACAAAAAAGGATATAGGGACCTAATTAGGATAATTTACAACCTCATTAGCCAAATGGCTTAGTACTAGCATAGATTTTTCCTTAGGCAACCAAGGGTAAGGTTCATTAACTTCTTGGTCGCTCGTCAATATACCACAAATTACCACTCATGATACTAATGAGGAGGCTTTCCCACCTAAGGTGTGGTCTAGTTGTAAGGCTTAGTCTTGTGCTACCGCCTAAGACCAAGCCCAGCAACATGATGACTGGGACAAATAGGTATGAGAAATTTTGAAATATGAGAGATCATGTAAAATGAGTTGTCTCTAATGCAATGTTGCCTAAGATGATGATTGAAATAAATTGAAGAGCAAACATTGTTTTCAAACAACTATTAAATTTAGGAGGGTTGTATTTGATAGTAGATCTAAGTGAACATGATTGATCATCCTTGATTAGTCTTATATGCATGAAAGCAAACACAATCACCAAGCAATGTAATGAAATGCCAATTGGATGAAGGCCAAAATAGGGGACACGCTTTATCATTGGTAATATATGAGATGCTCAAGTTAGTGAAAATGCATTAATTATAACCATAGCCAAATGATGACGGGTCCCATCACGGTCGTCATCTGTTCGCATCCCCAAAATTTTTGGTATTTGGAGTGCTCCAGAAAAATGAGATTTTTATTTAAAAATAAGAGAGAAAGGGACACACACGTCGATACGAGGATCGACCGTTCCCGGTGCCTTTACCGGAGGTAATCAATCCAAGGGCTATGTTTATTATTGATCCATTTCATTTTGGCTTAAACTTTTCTTTCTATGTGCGGTATAGAAAAATATTGAAAGTTTGATGTTTCAAAGTTTTGAAAAGAATCTTGAAGAATTGCTTAAGAATGTGAAACATTTTGAGGAAAATTAGAGTTGTGAAATCTTTGTAAATATCATTTGGAAAGCTTGGGGAATCATTTTGGGAATCACTTAGGTGTTCTCTTAAGACTTAAATAAGGTTTGAGATTTTGCTCTAACTCAATTACCACCTAGTTAGAGCTCCATCTCATCTTGCCTAAGTTCTTTTAGAGATGTGATTGTGCTCATTTGTGATATTAAGTGGAGGTGAATGCATGGATGCGTTGATCCTATATGATTGGAAGAAAGCAAAACATTCCTACCACAACATATATGTAAAGACATTCCTACCACAACATACATCTAAGATTTTTGTTTTATAGTTAACATGAACATTCAAACAAAGAAAAGTTTTTGAAATTAGATTGAGGTTGTAGACTATCAAGCACGAACCCGATATTGGGTCATTACTTAAGTTGTGGTCCTAATGAAGTCGGCAAATGAAAATGATCTTGGAGAAGAAAATGACCAAAAGAATGTAAAAAATGAGATACTTGATCATAAGAAAATATAGAGAAGGAGAGAGGAAAAAAGATCTTAAAAGTCACAAAATCAAACATTTAAAAGAAAGAGAGACGTGTGTATATATATATATATATATATATATATATATATATATATATATATATATATACGTACAGATATACATTTGTACGTATATATATATATATATACGTACAGATACGTACAGATATACATTTGTAGAGAAGGAAAATGAAACTTTCAAAAGAAAGAGAGAAAGAGAGGGAGATAGAGAAGATGAACATACATGTATATATACTATCCCATATATACATTGTGAAGATTATAAAAACTTCATTGGTTTGAATACAAAGAGAAATGGAGAAATATGTATATATATATATATATATATATATATGTATATATATAAGAGATTTGTAGATGAAGGCATTTGACATAAAAAGAGAAATGATTTTTGAGAGAAAGTAGCACATTCATATATATATGCATGCATGTGTATATGAAAATTTGAAAAATAGAATGTGAAAACATAGAGAGAGAAAGATAAAAAAAATCATCATGTACACACATATGTATATAGCATGTATATATACGTGTCTTCATGAGATTAGAAGTGAAGAGATGATTTAATAACAACCGACTTGAAGTTTGATGTAGGCCAGACGGGAGCTTGGACTCATGCAAGAGCCTAAACTAAGCTTCCAAAGCACATTAGAAAGGAGTTCTTTTGAAAATATTTTGAAAAACATGATTATAAACATAAAACATAGTTATTTTATTGGTTGCAAGGGAATATGTTTCTTTCACCGTTGGGTATGGAAGAAACACAAACCATAGAATAAGCTGCTCATTAAGGTTTCTAATGTGATGATTAAAAGGAAACTAACGCAAAACGACAAGCAAAGGCATATTAACATGTACGTGTTCGTGAGGGCTTTCCCGGGTTGGACAAGCCCCAACCTCAAAAATTAATCAACACAATAATAAAGAGAGAATCCCAAACAACACTCTCATTCTCACCGTGCATTCATATATATGAAATAGATAAAAATTAAGCCACTACGAACAATATTTCTAAAATAAAGCAACATTCAAGTATTAGAGAGAACATATTCAATCATAGAATGCAATATCATCTCATCTTCTCATGCTCACGGTGCACTCGAGCATAGCTCATTGACTCTAAAATAGATGTTTGAGGGATATCTCATATGGCCATGGGGAAATGAAGAGAGAGAAAAATAGAAGGAAGCAAAAGAACAACAAGAATGTATTCAAAAAATGAGATAACATGATTCAAACATGAAAATAAAAGATCATCTTATCTTCTCATGCTCCCGGTGCACTCGAGCATAGCCTCTTGACTCTAAAATAGAGATTGAGGGCTATCTCCTTTGGCCATGGGGAGAGGAAGAAGCGAGAAAAATTGGAGGAAATAAGAGAACAACAGCAAGACTATATTCAAAAAAAGAAATAGCAATAACAAGAAGAATATATTTCTGAAGAGAAAGAACAACAACAATAACAACATCAAGAAAAAGAAAGAACATGATTTTATCATATCATCTTTTCATGCTCCCGGTGCACTTGAGCATAGCCTCCTGGCTCTAAAATAGAGAGTGAGAGCTATCTCCTTTGGTCATGGAGAGAGGAAGGAGATCGAAAAGAAAATATGAAAGAAATGAGAGGGATGGTGATTTAACCATAAAATGAAAGACCATCTCATCTTTCCATGCTCCTGGTGCATTTGAGGATAGCGTCTTGTCTCTAACATAGAGATTGAGGGCAGTCTCTTTTGGCCATAGGAAGAGGAAAAAGAGAGGAAAATGAAGAAAGAAAGAAGTGAGATATTGATTACATATCTCTAGTGAGAATAGCTTTTGAAAAAATGAACACCTTAACTTTAAGATCCCCTTGAGTGAAGCTTCAAGATGATGCCTCCAAGAAGGTTGTAGCTTGATGAAGCCCGCTCTCAAGGTTGGAGAAGGAGAATGCACTAGAGGAAGAGAGCTAGGGGAAAAACTCTCAATCTTCAAGGGAGAATGCACTAGAGTTTCTGCAAGGGCAAGATCAAGCCCAAGAGGGGGGATTGTGGGTGTATTTATAGAGAATTTTAGAGCCAAAAATCAAAATTTGATTTTTTTTGAATTTCACAACATTTTCAGCCGAAATTCAAAGAATTTTGAATTTTTTTTTTTTTTTTTTTTTTGCAAATACTCCTTTGGGCTGTGGGCAGGGCTATTGCCCACCCAAAAATTTCAAAAACCGACAACCAAGGGTCAGTTTTGCAAAGAAAAGGAGGGGGGAGGGGGCCTGCATTGTTGCAGGCCCCTGCCCAAGCTCTCTCCAAATCTGATTTTGGTTTAGTTGGTTGTCAACTCGTTCGAGCGTGCGACTTGGGTTTAGAAAATCTTTTGGCATGAGAAATGAGTTTTTAAAGCAAAGGGAAGGTCCGTGCGCGATGCTCATATTTTTTTTGTTTCGGATGCGATTTGAATTTTGGGTCTGAACTTGGGCTTTGGATCAAATTTGGATCTGAAAGTTGTATTTTGGATTTGAATCTTGCATCTAAATTTGGGTTTCGTGCTTGGGTAAATTAACATTGTCTTTTTAGGAAAATTTGGGGTGATTACAATATCCTTGAGATGTACTTCCTGAAAAGATACACAAGTATCAAAATTCCGTCTTTACAACATTAACCAAATTAAATGGTGCTTTTAAGGGAATTCAAACACAAGATGGTGGAAGAAATTCCCATCCGCGAGATAGCTGTGACCCAGCAAATGCATGACTAGGTAATCGGGTCCACTCGTCCCAAGTGTGTTTGGAGTTAGAATACATTCAATCAAATCTACATTAGGATATAGCTGCAACTAGGATAAATGATACTTTGGAATTTGCTCCTTTTTTTATGTGGGCAATTTCAACTTCCAAGAGAAATATCTTAAACATTAAAAAGTGAAGGATCAAAAACCTTTATCTTTTCAGTGAAGAAGTACCATACCGCCTTGCCTGGTTGTCCTGAAACTCTCTTTTCATTTACATAAACATTAGAGTGAGTACGTTTTTAAAGCTTGAACTTCAACCATGTTTAATCAGACGTAACTCCACATGCTGCTGAAAATTCTCAACGGCATGATTAAATGATGCCTTTAGATGGTACTTTAGAGGCAAAATGATGCTGTTTATGGTGTCAAATGTTGGTTTTGTCAAAAACTTAATTTTGATCAAATTACATTTCCAAATGGAACTGATATTAACAAATGACAAGTAATTAAGCTAAAAATATAGTACTTTTTTTTTTATAGTAGACTTCACATTATTTTCTATTTTCTGGATTGACCAATACTTTCTTGTAGCTTGCAAGTTTATGAAATACACAGCAGCTTTCTCGTATATGGCTTCAGTTAAATTTACATTTAGAATTAGGACTGAACACAAATGCAAGAAGGGAAAGTGTTTAAACTTTTAATTTCAATTTCAACATACTCGACTTGATGTTCAGAGTTATATATTGGAGCTAGCTAGAACATGAGATTTGTTTGTCTTTGCCCAAAATGTCAAAAGTGCCATTCTAATTGATAAAAGAGATCCACTTATAAGGGCAAAATGAACTGATGAGGATGTTTATTTATCAAAATGACTATAATACCCCTCTCTATAATATTTGAAGTACTCCTTTGGATTCAATAACTTGGCAACCATTGCATTTCTCTATGATGGTAGACTTTCTTGTGTTTTTTACTATCTCTATGAATGTTTACTTAGATAGAGAAAGACAGAGAGAAAGTTAGTTAGAAGTTTAAACTCATTTGATTTGGTACTCAAGATAGTCATTTTCATTTGCCTCTAGTGAAAGTATTATGTGAAGGAGAAGTTAACTAGTTGAAAATCAGACCATCTTTTAGTATTTAAACTAAATTGATCAATGCTAGGCTTTTTGCATGAGAGTTACTTCAATAGAAGTATTTTTTGAAACACTAAAAACTTGTATATTTGCTCCAAAGGAGGGGTTTTTGAATGTCAAAGGGATAAGGAGGTTTTTCCTTTCATATGTTGTTTTTGTGGTTTCCATGATAGGTTTGAAATCTGCACGTTGGGCAAGGGGCACCGACCCATTCCAGGAAGGGCAATGAAATGAACGAACTGGTACTATAGACCCAAGCCCAGCATGGTCCCTTAGCTCGAGCACCCTTTTCGGGAAAATGAAAAATGGTACACTAATTTTCAAGTATGTCAATGGCAGTTCCATATCATTCTACAGCGAGACAATCAGAACAGCCATTGCATATCAAGACCATAGGAGCAGTACTTGAATATTGGACTTGGGGGAATTTTATGTCCTCGGCCAGCCAAGAAAGTCACTCAGGCAGGTGGTTTCCTCCCAATAAAACTCCAAAAAAAAAAGAAAAAGAAAAATAAATAAAATTACTAAGCAAACTTCTTTATTACAAGTTAATTTATTCCCAGCAGCAGGAATTATCTTTTCGCTCTGTGAGTTTCCAAGCATACACATGCTGGAAGACCTGAATTGTGTCTGCATTCCATGAAATAATGATTCCAGCAGTCAACAGAAATTTTCTTCTTCTCTGTGGGTGGTACAAAATACGAAATGCACCAATTAATGTAATATTCTTACCTTCTTAGTTTCTGGAAGAGAGAGCCAAGTTTGCTAGATATACTAAAGAGATCTGCCCTTTTCTGACTATGCCTTGCTACCTCCTCTACATCTACGAACGCGATGATGCCAATATCAGCATTGTTTTTGAAACCAATAGCAATGCTGCCTTAGAGTTTAAAGAAACAGATGCAATACTAAGATTTTTAAGTGGTTCGGAATAAATTCCTACGTCCACTATCTCTCACACCACTTTAGGCGATGATATGAGGTTCCCTTGATATGAGACTTTATACATAATTGTAGAAAGGATTGATTACAGATTTAAAGCAATCCTTCCTTGATTTTCTTGTTTCCATAATCCTTTCTTTTTCTTTTGATAAAGGGACGTTACTACTTTCCTTTACTCTTGATGATAATTCGTTGCCACTTTTCTTGCCTGGATTCGTGCTTCTGTGATCTTGATAGATTTCCTCAGTTTTAACAGATATAGTTGCCTTTTTGCTGGATTTGTCAGGATCTTCATGATTTCCTTCAATTACCTTGTGATTTTGATTGATTTCGTCCAATCTGGCTGGTATAGTTGCCGTTTTGCTGGATTTGTCATGATCTTCTTCATTTGTTGAATTGGCAACAAGATCCTCATGCGGTGGATAGCTGTAACTACCAGCAGCTTGTGCGTTAACATCCCCCTTCAATCTCGAGCGTAGATTGTAACGGAGACCGAGATTGTGACTTAGAGCTGTCAACCGAGAATGAGGAAGAGGCTTTGTAAACATATCAGCTAGCTGATGAGTGGACGAAATATATTGAGTAAATAAGGATCCAAGAGCCACCTTTTCTCGAACGAAATGAAAATCAAGTTCAATATGCTTGATCCGGGAGTGATGTGCCGTTTTGATGGTGGATTGCAGGGCAGAAACATTGTCACATAATAACAAAGGGGGTTGAGAAAGAAACAGTCCAAGATCTCTAAGAATAAATGTTATCCAAGTGAGCTCTGCTGCAGCCATTGCAAGGGCACGGTATTCGGCTTCACAAGAGGTTCACGCAACACTTTGTTGCTTTTTTGATGCCCAAGAAATGCAATTGGGGCCTAGAAACGTGCAGTAGCCAGTAGTAGAACGACGAGTGGAGGGGCAGCCAGCCCAATCTGCATCAGAATAAGCGCGGATTGATAATTTGTTAGGCTTAAAAAATTGCATTCCAGGAGAAATAGTGCCCTGAATATAGCGAAGAATACGTTTCAGCAAGTGAAAATGGTGCAAGGAAGGAGCATGCATAAACTGTGACAGATAGTTAACAGCATAAGTGATGTCTGGTCGAGTGAAAGTAAGATATTGCAGAGCTCCGACAAGACAGCGATACATCGTAGCATTGGGATATGCTTCTTCTTCTACAGTGTTGTTGGTACAGACATTGGTAACTATCGGCGTAACAATTGAGCGGCATGATTGCATCTAAGCACGTTCTAGGATGTCCATAGCATAGCGTTGCTGATTGAGAAACAGGCCGAAAACAGTGTGTTGGACTTGAATGCCTAGAAAGTAATGTAAGTCACCAAGATCAGTCATAGCAAAGGTACGAGATACTTCAGCTTGAAAGGAGGCAAGAAAAGTTGGACTGCTGCCAGTGAGAATGATATCATCCACATATAAGAGAAGGATGGTAACAGTAGATTGTTGGAGTCTCACAAATAACGATGGATCTGCAGAACTAGCTTGAAAATTGTGAGAGAATAAAAATTGAGCAAAGCGATCATACCACGCTCGTGGGGCCTGTTTGAGACCATATAGAGCACGATTCAATTTGCAGACATGTTGAGGGAATTGTGCATCTTTGAAACCTGGAGGTTGCTCAATGAAAACAGTTTCAGTCAAATATCCATGTAAAAAGGCATTTTTGACATCAAGTTGTTTAAGAGACCAGCCATTCATAAGAGCAACAGAAAGAATGATCCGAATAGTTGCTGGTTTAACAACTGGTGAGAAGGTTTCAAGAAAATCCACACCTTCAATTTGAGTATAGCCTTGTGCCACCAGTCTTGCCTTAAGTCTGTCAATCTGTCCTTCACTATTCAATTTGGTTTTATAAACCCATCGACTGCCAATGATATGCATGGAGGGATCACGAGGTACCAAGGTCCAAGTATCATTTGCAATCAAAGCTGCCATTTCATCTTCCATAGCATGCCTCCAGCCGGGATGTTTGAGAGCAGTTGAAAAGTTTTTAGGTTCAGCGGGAGCAATGGTGGTTAATATGTATTTGGGATTGGGTTTGACAATACCATGTTGAGAGCGTGTGACCATAGGGTGAGATGGTCTGGTCATGGTATTGGGTAAGGCATGAGATGGAATGGGAGAAGAAGAACTCGGAGGTGATGGTGAGGGAAGAAGTGGCGAGCTAGGTAGCAATGGTGAGGGGAGAGGTGGCGAGCTAGGTGGCGATGGTGAAAAAGAAGATGGTGAGCTAGGTGTTGATGGTGTATTAGAGGTACAAAGAGAGGGATCTGGTTCACTATTATGGAGTCTGGCAACGTCATGAGGGTTCACTTCGATGAGAGCTGGCTGATTAGGTTGAATGGCGACCGGAGAGAAAGATACTAGATCATGAGCAAAATTGTAATTCAGGTGTGTGCTAGC
>NC_045142.1:3727500-3751507 GCF_008831285.2 Nymphaea colorata | reverse complement strand
TTAACTGTGATGTAAAGGAGTAGAGGTTCCCCTAAAATTGGAGGTTTTAAAATTGGTGGGCAAAGAAGATACTTCTTGATCTTTTCGAATGAGGCTTGACATTCATGCTCCCATTCAAATTTGACTCTTCCGCAGTAAATGGTTGAAGGGTTGCATCTCATGGCGAGATTAGATATAAACCTTCTGATTGATTGAATTCTGCCTTGCAAGCTGCGTAGCTCCTTAAGATTTGTTGGGGGTGACATTTCGATGATCGCCTTTGCTTTGGAAGGATCATTCGATTCCCTTTTGGCTGACCATAAATCCCAAAAGCTTACCGGATTCCACACCAAATACACATTTTGTGGATTCAATCTAAGTTTGTATTGTAAGAGTCTATCAAAAACTTGAGAGAGAATGTTGATGTGATTCTCCCGTTGTTTTTGACCTTAATTAGTAGATATCTTACATATGCATCCATGATTTGATGCATTTGGTCATGAAAAATAGCTGCCATAGCCCTTTGATATGTTGCCCCAGCGTTCTTCAAACCAAATGTCATTACTGTATAGCAGAAGGTACCCCATGGGGTTGTAAATGATGTTTTGGCTTGATCTTGAGCTGCCAACTTAATTTGGTTATAACCAGAATATCCATCCATAAAGGAGAACATAGCGTGACCTGCGGTACTGTCTACCAACAAGTCAATGTTTGGAAGTGGGTAGTCATCCTTTGGTGTAGCCTTATTCAAATCTCTGAAATCGATGCAGAGCCGAATTTTGCCATTTTTCTTTGGGACTACCACAATGTTTGCTAACCATTCAGGATAGTCGATTGTTCGGATGAACCCTGCCTTTAGTAGGTCTTCCAGGCCTTCCTTAACTTGCCCCTCAAGACGAGGGTCTAGTTTCCTCAACTTTTGTTTGATTGGCTTGCATTCTGGTTTCAATGGTAGTCGATGCTCGACTAATTTTGTATCAAGCCCTGGCATGTCCTCATAAGTCCACGCAAAGGCTTCTTGATGCTTTTTGAGGAAGTCTATCAACTCTTTTCTTTCTTCTGCTGAGAGACTTGTTCCAATTTGCAAAATCTTTGGACTCTCTTCCGTGCCAATGTTAATTTCCTCAATCGGATCATTAATCAGAGGTGACGGTTGATCTTGCTTTCTCATTTGGATGAACTCTGGACATTCGGCCTCAGTGAGTTCTGGATTTATCTCTTTAAAAGCTTTTGATGTTTGATCCTCAAATGCCATCCTAAAGATTGTAAAGAAGTTAGATGAAATTTGAGACATTGTATATGGAAGTAATTTGCATTTGTCATTGTATTTTTGAAGGTATTACAAAATGAAGACACTTGGTCTATTTGAGTACAATGACGACAAAATGACAAAATGATGGCGGATTTGTTGATTCAAATTGATGGTGAACATCCGCCTATGGTATTGCTCTTGACGAAAGGTACTGGCTTGAATTCTTCCTCAACATCCACTTCTTCATAGCTTTGGCACCCCAAGGCTTGAGTGCCTCGTTGTCCTGTCAAGGTAACTGGTTCCAAGATTCCATTTTCATGTTTGCCAAGGCCAGTAAATGGCTGGTAGCCATGGCGTATGAGTAAATCCAATCCTTTCTCATTCTGGCAGAATTTCTTGAACAACGGATGACTTTTGTAACTTGTTTCAAGTTTGGTACCCCTTTTCACCCATACCTGTTTCTTTGGTTTCTGAATGGCCAACCTGCTAAGACTTTGAGATATTTCTTCTTCTTTGCAGACTCGAATACTGGGTACCTCAATTGTATATGTTGGTACCGGAATCATTGGGTGTACAAGCCGACTTTCCCTATCCTCTGCATAGATGGTTATAGAATTCCCGTTGTAAGTCCATTTGACACACTGATGTAGAGTGGAGGGAACTGCATTGGTAGCATGGATCCATGGCCTGCCAAGCAACAAGTTGAAGGAGGGTTCTATATCCACCACATGAAATAAAACCCGATGATATGTCTCAGAAATATTCAAATCCAGACATATGCATCCTAGGCATGGTTGTCCTGTCCCGTCATATCCATGGATGAAAATTTTGGATGGAGTATAGTCAGCCTGTCTTATGCCCAACTCACGAGCTGTTTGTTGTGGACAGATGTTCAGGCTTGCTCCACCATCAATTAAAACGTGGGAGACTCTGGTGCCCCTTGTCTCTATCACTATGTGCAAGGCGTCATTGTGCGATGCACCTCCAGTTGGTAGATCTTTATCAGAGAATATGATCGGACTATTTTCACATAATTCAAAAGCCCATTCATTCCCCCTGTTAGGGCTAAACCCTCCCTTCTTGACTTCAGGTAAGGGTCCAATTCATTGAAAATGGATTCCAATGGTTCAGGGTCGCACACTTGTGACTTCTGATCAATCTCTGTCAGATGGTCTTGTTTAACCAGTCCGGTTTGTGCATTGATGGATCCTTTATCATGTTTGAAAAGCAATCCAAAGAAATCCAGGGACGCTGTATCCCTTTTGTTTGTCACCATAATTTGACGACCTGTTGAAAATCTGACCATCGAAACTATTCCTTTGCCATGTTTAGGAAAAGGATTCTTGAGAATGTCCGGCTGTTCACTGACCTCTTTGATTATTTCTTTGTCAACTGCATCTTGCACAATATTTTTAAGTACAAGGCAGTCTTCTGTATCATGTCCTGGAGCGCGATGAAATTTGCAGAATTGCTCTTTGTTTTTCCCCATCATTGGTGGGGGGTTGGAGACTTTTGGGAGAAACAGAGTACCTCTTTCGATTAGCATATGCATGACCTCTTCATAACTTTGTTGTAATGGGGTAAATTTTCTATCGTACCCCATCCAGGATGTTTGTTTTTTGGTGCCACTACTACTGCCACTAGCTTTGTCCATTACCCCTTTATTCTTAGGATATTCGGACTTTTCTTTCTTGAAGGCTGCAGCGTTGGCCACGATGTTGGCTGGAGCATTCTGACTTCTGCTATTCTTTTTTGTATCTTCCCTTACTTTTACCGGGATGACAGCATCAAAAGCTCCATTCTCAATTCCTGCTTCAATGCATTCTGCCCTCTCAGTGAGATCGATGAAAGACTTGATTGGAGCATTGGAAATGAGGCTCCTTAATGGTTGTGTCAAATTGTTTACGATCAATCCCAGTGCATGGGATTGAGAGATTGGGTCTCTCATCTTGTTGCAAGAAGACCTCCACCTCTGAATAAAATCTCTCACCTTTTCACCTGGCCTCTGTTTTAGATAGCATAATGTGGTGATCGTTGGTGCAGTTTCAACGTTTTGAATGAACCTTTCGATGAAAAGGTTGATTAACATGTCAAAATTTTTCAATTCCACTGGGTTGATGTGTTCCCGATACCATTGTGCTGCAATTCCTTCTAGGCTTCTAGGGAAACATCGAAAGAGGGCCCTATGATTGTGGCGGAATTTGTAGCATTCAGCAAAGAACATGGCCAAATGTGCCTTTGGGTCTCCATGGCCATCAAATTTGATAAATTTCTTGGGCAAGTTTTTTATGTGTTTGTCATTTTCGAAGCTTTCGTAGAAATCTTCGCAAGTGAAATTCCTCTTGTTCTTGCCTTTAAGTTGTACTGCATTTAACTTTTTTTCAACTTCCTGGATTTTTGTTTTCCAGGATTCTCCCTTCTTCTTTTTCTTGGGAGTTTTCGGTTCTTCCTCACTACTAGATTCTGTTGTAGCGTCTTCAGAAGAGTCTGAACTACTTGATGAGTACTTTCTTGTTTTCTTCCCTTTCTTTTTGGCTTTTTCTGCCTGCGCTTGTTCTTCATTGAACATGATCATGTATTTCCGAAATCTTCTGTATTCCTCAAATTCTGGGTCATTTATTTCCAGCTTGGGAGGTGTTTCTGAGGAGGATTCTTCTCCCCTGTCTCCTATAAAAGGTTGATCAAGCTCCATTTCACTCCTTCTCCTGCTTTGGCTTCTGGTTTCAACCATAAAGCGGATGTTCACCTTGCAAGAAGAAAAATTGAAAATGTTAGGATGTGAATTGATGAGAGGTGACAAATTTTGATTACATATTAAAAGAAAGATGAGAATGACAAAACTTGACAAAGTTTAACATAACTTGACAAAACTTGACAAATTTTGGCTTAATGACAATGAACTAGACATGACAATCTAGGACAGAAAGATAGATGGGCGAACTTCATCCCACCATTTTACATATTCGGGACCCATTCCTGGACCAAGGACAAGATACAAGTGAGCAAATGATTCCCAACGTTGCTGGGCATAGGTGTATATCCCGGACCACTCTTCAGTGTCTAGTTCACACTCCACAATGGCTCCTTCCGACTCAATTGGATATGCCTTCCTCTGACGCAGTGAGAATTGCCTGAGGCAACGCTCCGGATGATATTCAATTATGAAAAACGGTCCCAATAGAAGACTTCCTCTGACTGGGTTGTAAGTGTATCTTGACTTGATGACCTCTCGATCAAAGAAGTCCCAAATGATGGTGGAGTCATCAACTTCCTCCATCTTTCTGCGGTAGTGCTCCATACTAGATAACTGACCGTCTGTGTTTTGAAAATGACATGATTGTGGCCCCACATGTTTGTAGAACCATGCTTGCAGTGCAAAGACACATCCTTCTATCGAGTCTGCATCTCCAATTGAAAATTTGGCCAACCCTCTGTAAAGGAATGCCAAGGCTGCCATTGCTATGGAAATGTGACGGACTTGGACATGCCCCCATTTTCTGAAGAGGCGAGCTATGCGGAAATCCATTATGTGTTCTTCATTATTGAAGAAGATAAGACCCACGGTACAAGTCACTATGGAGTTTTTGTACTTGTCTGCAACAGTTCTAGATAGTGACGCAGGGTTGACAAATTGGGAGTATGTTTCACCAAGCTCTTGTAGTTGAAGATATTGATGTCCATCTTTCTCTAGAAAATGCCAACTCCTTTTCCCTGTGAGTTTACGAATCACTTCTAGAGTTTTGACTTGACCTTGGTTTACAAGGAACTGGTCTTCAATTGGACCTCTTGGGTCACCTTTTGGTTCTGGCAAACCCATAATGTTGGAGAACTCATCAAAGTGATTGTCATTTCACCCCATGGAAACCAGAATGTGTTGGTCCTTGGGTTCCATCTTTCAGCAATTGCATGGATTAGATTGCCATTGATAGGCTGTATGGCAAGACTGACTGCTTCTTCAAGACCGCAATCTTCTAAGTGATCCGGGAACATACACCGAAAAGTTGGGTACCATGAAAGATACCACTGAGGTAGGTAGACTCCACTTGGGATGATGCGAAGTCCGGATCGGCCTTGACATGACCCGAATAGGATGTGGTCATATGGGAAGATACTTTCTGAGTCCATCTAGACAAGAGAAGGTATTAGACTTTGACATGAATTGACCCAATAGAGACTCGAGAAGAGTTTTGACATTGGGTTTGGACATGGACTTAGGGGCAAAGTAAAACATCACATGCGTCCAAACAAGCAGTTAATGAAAAATTGATAATGCAATTCCTAGGACTCTTGCCTATATGCATTATTTTGAAAATTGGTCTTGAAACCTATGGAAAATAAATGGGTAAATGATTCTTTATTTATCCAAAATTTATGGTATACCTATATACCAAATTTATAGTACTAGCATTGACTCCTCCAAGGGTTTTCTAGATTTGGGCTCTCCATTTCTCCTTGTTCACCCATCGATATACCGGGACTATTGTCCGTTTCGGTACTAATGGGGGACTTCTCAGTCCAATTGGGTGGTCCAGTTGTAAGGCTATATCTTGGACTAATGTCCTAGAAATAGCCCGGCAACATGATGACCGGGATATGATATAGGTAAGGATTTGTTTTTCAAAATTCATGAGAAAATGCGAAATAGATGGCTCTATTGCATACATTCCTAAGAGATAGATTTGAAATTTTGAGAGCATACATGGGCTGCATACAATCTTTAAATTGAGGAGGGGTAGGATAAATTGAAATGAATGAGGTTCATGAAATCTCCTCAATGTACACTACATGATGTCAGTATGCATTTTTGTGAGTTTAATTTTTTTTTTTTTTTTTTTTTTTGTGCAATTGATGTCCGACATTGGTGAAAATAACTCATATATGATCCAAATAAGTCTTTAGACAAACAATGACGGGTCCCACCGGGTGTGCCATCTGTTCGCACCCCACTCCCTTTTCAAGAAGGTCGAAATGCGAGTCAGCAAAATTCTTTTAAAATTGGGGTTTTGAGAAAATTTTCAAGAGAAAGGGATCCGCTCGTCGGTACGAGGTCCAACCGTTCCTGCCGCCTTTAACAGGGGTAATTAGACCAAGGACTAAAGATCATTTGGATCATATACGAGTTATTGATGTAAGTCCTATATGCTTATGCATTGAGGTTTTGGATTCAAGAACCGAAATTCATTTTTTTTTGAATAAATGAATTCGAATATTGGGGGTTTTCAAGTTGGTTTAAAATCCTTTGTTTTGGTGTTATTTGAAACACATAATTCTTGAGGATTTTTGAAGATTTGGAATTGAGTTCTTTGTTGTGAACTCTAGATGATGATGATCATCTTATGACAAAAATTGATTTTGAACTCTTCTTTTGTCAAATCATGTGATTTGTAGAATTCATTCTTTTGAAAGAAGATAGGTTCCAAATTGTTAGAAAACATGTTGTTTTTCAAATGCACTTTGGCCAAAAGATTATGAATGCATTGCTTGTGTTTTCTTTTGAAGTTAAGTGAAGTTTACAAATTCTCATTGCAATATGACTTGGTCACTTTTTGCAACTTAAATTTGAATCACTTAATTTCTTGAGAATGTGCATGTGGTGCCATTGATTTTGAGTGAAAGTGAATGCATGAAACGAGAATGGAAACTATATGGAACATTCATTCTTCTCTCTCTCATAATCCATCAAGATTCATTCATATGAAACATACATTCTTCACTCCCTCATAATCTCTCAAAGTCCGTATTGCACGTCATACAATCTATACATGAAGATTGATTAAAATGTAGGACTTTCTCTATATGTGCTCATTATATGATTAAGCACATGAATTAGAGATGTAGTCCATAAGCTTGAGGCTTGACATAAAATTATCAAAATGATGAAAATATATAAATGATGTCAAGTTCAATCTTTGAAACGGATGGGAGACATGGATGACGTCCACTTTTGTCTCAAAATAGCTAAAAATCAGACCTTGTGTTGATTTAAATAGCTGAAAATTGTGGACATTGATTCCAATAAGGACTTGTTTCTTAGATAGAAACAATGAATTTTTCAAATCTATTCAAATTCCAGATTTCGTAGTAATGAAATCATCAACTCCTTTGGATGATTCTAGGATGGTTGGTATTTCAAATACGTAAATTTTGATATTCTTAAACCAATTCCTATAAAACATGGTCTGATTTCATCAACATACATACATCTTACGTATGGGTTTGCTGAAATTAAGTAAAAATGAAATGAAAGTAATTTATAATCTTGCACTAGAAAAATCAATAAAAATGGCCCATTTCCTTAAAGACCGGTTTGGAAACATGTTCCAACCTGATTTTAAGGGAGGAATGTAATTTTTGACAAGAAATCGGATGCATATATGTACATATATAACAATGTATACATATACGTACCTTACTTTTCAAAATGAAATTTTATCAAGGGACCGCATGACTCATGAATCATGATGATTCATGGCTGGGTTCTTTTATGTAGGAAGATTGAGAACTTGTTTCAAATCTTCCCTACTACCCTTGATTAATTAAATTGAAAGACATGAATCAAAATGACTGTGAATAAGAAAGAAAATAAAACAATACTCAAGCTTATTCGTCCATCATTTCGCCATGCAAGGGTGGATCACATTCATAAAAACGTATCCATCCCTTATAGGCATTTTCATCATACGTGATGTAGCAAAATCACTTTCTCACCGTGGGATTCTCTCATGGTAGGGAGTTCAAAATGGTATTAAGTTGGTTCCTTTGAAAGGGACGTGGCCTTGGGGCCCATTTCGAAATTTGATACTTGGGTTCATATTTAAGAAAAACCGACATATGCATGCATTATGCATTAACATGTACATTGAAGCGTAGGTTTCCCTTAGCTGGACATCATTCCCAGCCATAAGCAAATGAAAATAAACCCTCCCACGAATTGTTGGAATTAAAATAAATCAACAATAAGCTAAAGTAGAAGAGAAGTGAGTTAAGATCACCTACCTTGCGGTCGGTCTTGATGTTTGTCTTTCGTCTTCACTTGTTTTCTAACCCAAGCAATCCTAAGCAAGAATCCAACCGTGGATTCAAGCTTAGCAAAGCTAGAATAAGAAATAGCTTGCTTGCTGGAATTTGGAGTGGTAAAGAGGGCTTCTCACCACGAAAATCCTAAGTAAGGGTTCACTTAAGCACCCTAACTTAGCAAAATCAATGGGGAGAATAGAAGAAAGTGAAGAAGAGAATGGGAGAAAAAGGGGAAGGGGGCTTGGACGAACCTCTTCTCTCTTCCTTGGCTTCTCCCTCCTAGCTCCTTGGCTGCAGCAATTTGATAGAATGCTCCAAAATTTCGTCCCCCCCCTTAGTGGCCAAGGGGAGGTTTATATAGAGGAGGAGGTGGGTTCAACCACCTTCTTAACTCACCTTGGGAACTTACTTAAGACCTTGGGGACTTGTAAAATGAGTTAAATAGACTTTAAAGGCTCTAATTGACCATTTCTCAGCCCATTTCCACGAGCTAGGTGGGCTGGGCTAGGTTTGGTCAACTTGGGTTCAGACCTAGGTGACCATTTTGACCAAAATTTTGGACGAAAATGCCCTTACACAGGGTTTTGCCCTTATTTTGTACTATTTATTTATTTTTTGTTTGAAATCGAGCTTATAAGGTTAAAACCTAGTTACTAAGCTCCAAATGCCATTGAATTATGATAATTAAATTTAAATTTTAATAAAATTTAAAAATTTTATCAAATTTGGTTCGAAAAGGGTATTTTCGTCCAAAACTTGATTGAAAATGGATTTCAACTGAATCAAACTTTCACTTGAGAAATTCAATTTAAATTTGGTATTTGATTCATGCATTTGACAAATTCAAATGTTTATTTGCCTTTTATAAACCATTTTAGGCTTTTTAATCTTAAGTTGACCGTAGAAGGGCAAAATTGTCCAAATTGATCAATTTCGACCAATTGACCAAAGTCAAAGCTCATTTGCAAGTAGTTTGACTTTATTTGAGGTAATTTGATAAATTTGGGTCAAGAAAGCTCTTAATTGAGCTAAATTGTACTTTGACTGAGTTTAGTCAAAGTGGGTTTGGTTCGGTCAAAGTCTATTTTCGTCCATTAATTGGATCATGAGACAGACTTACGTTTTGACTATGTTGAGCCCATTGTGACCGAACCTAGCTGGAATTGGCACCACATTTGAGTGTACCCGGGTCAAACCTACTTGGATTAAGTAGGTTAGGTGAGTTTGACCAGTCTAGTAATTGCTTCCTTGGAAATGATTTTTTTCTTTAAGGAGGATCTGGTTAAAGAAGAGAGAGAGACATAAATGTCTCTCTTTTCCTAGGTTTCTCCTTTATTTCTTCTTGAAAATGACTTTTCTTCAATTAATTTGAGAGAAAATATTTATTTATTATTATTTTTTGACATGGAGGGGGGCATGGCCCCTGGGGAGGGCTCTTGACCACACGGGCTAGGTGGGGCCCACACGTGGGTCCCACGTAGCATTTTAGACTGAATTAGATCCAATTCTTGGATCTAAGTCAAAATTTGCATTTTGCAATTGGATTTGGATTTCAAATGACATTTGCAATTGAATTTGGACTCGTAATCCTGCATTGGGATTCGTGTATCGGGTTAAATTCACGATTTGAATCTAATTGTTCTTTAGATTCGAAATTGGCTTTGAAATTGCAAATTTTCACAATTCTTTTGTGAAATTTTCACATTGCTTCAATTTTGATGTGGAAAAATTTGGGGTGTTAACAACATCATTAAAGTTTGACTGGATGTCACCATAGAAGAGTCCTTGTATATCAATCTCATTGGAGTAATTCAGTACCTTCCGTATGTGAAATGTTTTTTTGATCCCCTTCTTGTGCCTCATTAAGTGGAATATAGTTCTCTCTCTCGCCCTTTCCTAGTGAGATCAATCACATAAATGGTCGTAGCAAAGATGGGTGTGTGTATGCATGTGTGAGAGTGAGAGAGAGATCATCACCTAGTTGGCTACTGGCTGGCTCTATTTGGTACTTTTGATATGTGGAAGATGGGCAATGGGGACCTTGATGTTGCAAGGGTTGTATGGAAATTGGCTCTCTAAGATGGGAGTCTTTTTAAAATACAGAAGGAGGATTGTTCTTTATTTGGAGCAACAAATTCTGCAACTCTGCATAAATTATGTAAAATTTGTGTATCACCATAAATGATCCGCAAAGTAGATGGGCCAAAATTGGATTTTCTCTTATACAGGACTCTACTCATATGTCAGGTGATTAAGAGGAGTATTTCATCCAGCCGCTGCTTCCATGAGGGATGAAGTGCCCCCAAGGTCTGGGGCTACATTTAAATGCACGTAAAATTGTTTAGTTGCCTCGTGTGTTTAAATTTCCTCCGTCTAATAATTTTCTAAGGTTAATTGATAAATAGTTCTTGTCTGTTAATTATATTTAACTCTCATAATGTGCTTGTGGCCAAAGGGAGTTAAAAATATTGTGCAAGCATTTTACCAATAATGAAACGGTCTTCAAGGGAAAGGAAGTAATGGAAGGCCACCATGGTAGCGATCGGTTTGATACCTTGTCCCATTTACCAAGTGGTGCATATGGTTGTGATCACGATCATGCCATTTTCATAATGGATTCAATTTGATTGACGGGCGTCTTAGAGGACATGAAGTGAGCGGACATAAAATTGGAGAATGGGTGAGAGCACATGCTTTAGGAGAATGATTCTATAGATGACCATCTACTCTTCCATACTTGCAACCATGCAGGATTTTGTTAATTACCTTCCCCCGAAGCCATGCTTACACCTGAGATTTGAAAAGCAAGACCCAAATTAATATTTGAAACAGTTTTAATCGGATGTTAAACTTTTTTCTTTCCATATCCAACTTTTTGAAGCAGTTGATAGCATATCCGATGCAAACCTTGTCCGTTGGCATCCCCACTAACAAATTTTTTTATAAAGACAAACTAAAAAAATTGATTAATAATCACTTGTTAAAGAAAAACTCTTACCTTCCCAAAAAAAAATAATAAATTAAAGACTTCCCTTCCATGCGGACGTGACAGCATGTGAGGACTTAGTGTGAGAAAGAGACAGAGGGGTCTCAGTCTTCTCAGTCAGGTCAAAAGTGGCCATGGAAATGGAAGGGCATGGCAGAAAGGAGACTACCAGCTCCATTAACGACCAAAACAAGAAAAAATGCAAAAAGCCTTTTCACTCACGACGAGTCCACAATGATAAACATATCACGAAAAAAGCAAACGATTATGAATAAAGAAGGGAGAACATTTATGATATCAGCAACAGTTTATGTGACTACACACAGATGTAATTCGTTTTTCTTGCACCTAAATTTCATCATACCATTTTGCTGAAATTTATCAGCACGTACAGAGTTGGTTTATCACGTTGAGATCTTGGATTTGGTGGAATGGGATTCTCATTTTCTCTAATGATTCTTATGATTCTGGACATTATGAGCTCACCATATATAAAACCCGACATACTTCCTGAATACGATCATGATTGGAAACACCATCCTTTTCTTTCCTTGAGAAGTTTATGTATATGAATGTGATCGAGGGATGTCAAAAATCAGTAAGACAATACTTTATATTTTTGAAGCTTCAAAAAATAGGTTTCACGTAAGAAAACCATAGAAGAGTTTATTTATTGCAAAGGGACCAAACTTGATGTGAAGACAAGCGTGAGAAGAGAAAAGAACGAGGAAGATGAAGAAGCCAGAAGTGATACTTCATTTCATATATGATGGGGTATTTATACAAGTTTACAGGTATGTTTAGATCCCAAAAATCTTGAGATTGGAAGATCACAATCCTGTGATTTACAACAATAAAAGTAAAGATTATTATTTATTTCTTGAAATTTAATTTGCTGATTTTCCTCTCTGATATTCATGAAAGATTTTCTTGTTTCTATCTTTCCTGAAAATCAGCCTCGCTGATTTTTCTTTCCAATACTCCCCCTCAAGTTGGTGTGTGCAAATCTGAAACACCCAACTTGGTTATTAAAGTTTGAAAAATGTCTCTCCCCAATGGTTTAGTGAAAATATCAACTAGTTGCAAACACGATGATACATGATGAGCCTGAATTATTCCTTGTTGAATTTTTTCTCTTACAAAGTGACAATCTAGCTCTATGTGTTTCGTTCTTTCATGAAAAACTGGATTTGCTGAAATGTTTGATTGTCGCAATATAAATTGACTGGTTTATCATGACTCCACCCCAAAACATTCAATAAGGCTTTTAACTAAACAACTTTACAAGTTGTCAAAGCCATTGCTCGGTATTCTGCTTCAGCAGAAGATCTGGCAATAGTAGACTGCTTCTTTGACTTCCAAGAGATAGGACTATTCCCTAAGAACACAATATATCCACTAACTGATTTACGAGTGGTATGACAGCTCACCCAATCTGAGTCACAGTAAGCCCTCAATTGTTTTTCACTTGATGATGATAAAAATATTCCTTTTGCTGGCGAAGCCTTCAAATACTTTAATACTCTAAGTGCTGTTTCATAGTGTGTAGTTCGTGGCAATTGCATGAATTGACTGAGAACTTAGACTGAATACATTATGTCTGGACGAGTAATTGTTAAATAAATCAAACGACTAACCTCCAATATTTAGTTGGATCTTTCAGTGAAATACCACTATTTGGAGTTAATCGCAATTTTTGCTCCATTGGAAAGTCTATAGGCTTGGCTCCCATCAATCATGCATCATTCAAAATATCCACGATATATTTTCTTTGACTTAGAAATATTCTCGATGGTGCTCTTGCAACTTCTATGCCAAGAAAATACTTAAGTATTCCGAAGTCCTTAATATGAAATTTTGAATGTAAGTATTGCTAAACTGAAGCAATTCCTGATTCATCATTTCCTGCAATGATAAGATCATCAACATAGACAAATAATAACAATAGATTGTTTTTCATGTTTCCGAGTAAACAAAGTGTTGTCAGCTGATGATTGAATGAAACCAGCGCCTTTAAGTGCAGATAGCAACTTGTGAAACCAGTTACATGGTGCTTGCTTGAGTCCATACAAAAACTTATGAAGGCCACACACTTTATTACTTGAATACTCCCCCTCACGCAGAAGGCCTGGTGGAATGGTCATGTATATTTCCTCATGTAATTCTCCATGTATAAATACATTACTCGCATCCATTTGGTATAAGTACCATCCTTGAATAGAAGCAAGAGCAAGAAGTGTGCGCATGGTTGTTAATTTTGCAACCGGAGCAAATGTCTCATGATAATCAAGGCTCTCTAATTGAATGTACCCTTTAGCAACAAGTCTGATTTTGTAGCATTCAATATTTTCATCTGATCGTCGTTTTATCTTATAAACCCAACGACAGCCAATTAGATGTTTGTTTGGAGGCAAATTAGTAATAGACCATGTACTGTTTTGTTCAACAGCCCGAATCTCATCTGCCATAGTACTTCGCCAATGTTGATATTTAACCACTTTCGCATACGAGCTAGGTTTAACATCACTCATGATAGAGGTTAAAAAAGCATAATGAGATTTAGAAAATTTGTGAACAGGTAAATAATTGTGTATGGGATAACGTGCACCTGAGGATTGCTTAGTTGAAGTAGATTCCTTAGGTGGTGAACTTATAACCATCACATTGGAACATACATAGTCTTGAAGATAGGATGGTGAATGATGAGTACGACTAGATCTGCGTAGAGCAAGTGAGTCTGGAGGAGGTGGATCATCTGACATAGGTCGATGATTTGAAACATAAGAGACTGGCAGATTTTGGTCATTGTTGATAGAATCGTGAGGTTGAATGAGCGATAGCAGGGAGAAATTTGCTGGAACACCATTCTCACATGATGACACATATTTCTCTCCAAGGTAATCTCCTTGAGGGTGAGGCAAAACAACATTGTTCAAATCATTTGTATCACATTTTTCGTTTAGAAATGAAAAATTATCCTCAAAAAAAGATATATCTCTGCTTGTAAAAATTTGTTTGGTATCCAAATCATATACACGATACCCTTTTTTATTGTGAGGATAACCAACAAAAATACATTTGTGTGCACGTGATGAAAACTTATGCAATGTGTTTATTTTTTTGGCATAACACAAACATCCAAAAACACACAAATCTTCATAATTGGGTTTTTTATGAAAAAGAAGTTTAAACAGAGACTTGTCATTTAAAAGAGTTGACGGCATTCTATTAATTAAAAAGGTTGCTGTCAAAATACATTACCCAAAAAAGTAATCGGGAGATTTGCTTGAAACCTAAGTGCTCGTGCCACTTCTAGTAGATGACGATGCTTTCTCTGAACACGTCCATTTTGTTGAGAAGTTCCAACACATGAGGTTTGATGTTCTATGTCATGCTCATGAAAATATGCTTGCATATTATGATATGTAAATTCAGCACCATTGTCACTCCGAACACATTTCACATGGGTATTGAATTGAGTAAACACCATGGCACAAAAACGAGTTAAACAAGAAAATGTTTCAGATTTGAACCTCAACAAGAAAACCCAAGTAGATCGTGTAAAATCATCTACTATGGTGAGGAAATAATGTGCTCCCGTGTGTGATGGTGTGACATATCCTCCCCAAATATCACAATGAATCAAGTTGAAAGGGTCACTTGCTCTACTAGGACTAGTGGGAAATGGCGAACTAGTGAACTTAGCTCTAAGACACGCATCACAAGGAGAATCATGCTTGAAAATAGAAATGTTTCATTCAATGAAACAGTCTTATCGAATGAAGGATGTCCAAGTCTCATATGCCATATATGAGTTATCTTATTACCATTGAAAACAAGCAAAGAATGTGAAGTAGACGGAAGAAGAAGATGGTAAAGTCCACTGCTTAAATTGCCTACTCCAATCAGCTTCCTCGACAAAGGGTCCTGGAAAGCACAACAGGTTGAGAAAAAGACAACAATACAATTAATAGTCTTGGTAAGCTTCGGAACTGATAGTAAATTGTATTTAAAATTAAGAATATATAGGACATCAGTAAGCTGAATATTAGCTGAAAGATAAACTGTTCCAGTAATAAAGACTAGTGTTTGATGTCCATTTGGTAGGTTGATCACACGATTTTTTGGTAAAGTTATGATATTAGACAGTAAATGGAAATGAAGTGTCATGTGGTTTGAGGCTCCAGTATCAATAACTCAAGAAAAATGAGTTGTGAATGGTTGTTTACTTGCTAGATTTGCGGCAACCGGTAAAGTATCAACATTTAACCAAGATGCCAATTGACTGTTCTTCGGCAAGTTGTGACAAAGCAGTACTGACCTTTACGTTGTTTGACGACGTTCCTCCTTGTCATACCTTTTTACTTTTAAAAGAATCACAAATTGAACCAAGAGTTATCACCGGAATACAAACAAATAAGAATACCAGCAGATAAGAAGGGTGGACGGTTGGACTGATATTGCCGGCACTTTAAAAGCGCCGGCTTTTGCTAAAATACTTGCTACTCCAGTTTCAAGTCGTGCAGACAGGCTTGCACTCAACGATTTTTATAAATCGTAGGATGCGCCTAAAATCACCAAACTTGGTACAGATGAAGCCAACACACTCAGGAGTAGACGTCCAGAGTTCGAGAGGATTCCGACCGTCGGAAGGTTGACTCGTTGAAGGCCGAAGTCGCTGTTGCCTGTGGTCCTCTTCAGAGAAGCCACATAAAACTAGCAATTACAGGTACTGAGGATAATGAGTTTGTTTTTGCATCTTCTCTAAACAAAAATATACCAGTGGCAAATAGAAAGTTGTTGCAGAATATGTTTTGAGGATGACACGCTTGTGCGCCCATGGTTGAATTGCCTCATCCGTCTCAAGATGATACCTTATTTTTGGATACTTCATTTTATCACAGCCTTATTGAGAGCCTGCAATATTTAACCCTTACTAGGCCCATCGTAGTACATAGTGTCAATTTTGTTTCACAATATGGGCAGCCTTCAACAGTCTTTCATTTGCAATTGGTGAAGAGAATTTTACATTAATGTGAAAGTCACCTTGCATCATGACACTCAGTCGTAGGTAACAAGTTCATTGACCTCCAGGGCTTTGGAGACGCAGACTGAGCAGGGTGTCCAGTTGCAGGCCTGCCCACCAATGGATATTTCATTTATCTTGGACCTAATTACATATTATGGTCAGCTAAGAAGAAACCAACCGTGGCAGGTTCAAGCTCCGAAGCCGAGTATCATGCACTAGCCTTGGCCACTGCTGAATGATCTTGTATCTCCTACATTTTGAGAGGCTTGGCATTCACTCTCCTTAAAGTACCGGTTTTATATTGTGACAAACTTGAGCTTTACACATGGCTACAAACCCATTACGCCACAGTCGCTATAAACATATAAAGCTTGACTAACATTAGGCATGTGAATGTGTCAAAAATCGAAACTTTTGGAGACTAGACACATATCATCTCATCTGCCGAATAGGTTGCTTAAATTTTTACTAAACCATTGTGGAAAGCACGGTTCATTTGTCTTAAAAACAAAGTTGGACTTAAACCAAAGTCCAGATAGTGCACTGACATCTTTACTTGTATCTGAATAAGCTCATACCCATCTGCCCGAATTGCTTCTAGCAAAATTTATTACAGCAAATTCACATATAAATTTTCGATGTAAATCTTTGGTTCCTCCATGTTCTGGGATGTTCAGAATTATTAATTGGAGTATGTAAGCGTTACAACCATTTTCTTTTCCAAGAATTTAAGAGTAACGTCCATCCTTGCACTCAATTTCTTCTGAAAGGAGATGTTTTCTTTTTCCCACTTTCTTTTCATGTTTAACATAAAAGCAGCCGAAAATGGAAAGAAAATTTATTATTTGTTCGTTTGCAGAAGAATTTTGAAACCAAAAGAGTAACTTATCGAGGTATTATGTTTCTAATGACTAGCAAATTCTCATGAAAAAATACTATACGTCTGCGATCGTGCAGATCATGAAAACTTATATTCATGCTATGAGCTGCATTTGGTAAACTCAAGACTCCAATTTATAGTGTCGGTAACTATGCTCGCAAAAAAGTATCTCAAGAGAGGTGGGGATAGAGAGAGAGAGAGAGAGAGAGACCAAACAAAATCTTGTCGAGGCTTTGGTTCTGCACAAAATCATAAACAAGCAACTGTTCTGATCCTTCTAAGCAGCAACCGAGAAGCCTGACAAAGTTCCTGTGCTGAAGCTTGGCTACCAGATGGACCTCATTCTTGGACTCCGTGATTCCTTGCCCTGAGCTTCTTGCAAGCCTTTTCACTGTTATCTCTTTTCCTCCTCGCAGTATCCCCTGCCAATTATCAAACATTTCTTAATGTGAGGTTGTATTTTCACCAAGCCAATCATAAATCCAACAAGCTCATTGCTTGCCTCTGACGTAACATGTTCAGGCTGCCAAGTAAGAGACAACACATTTGAGTTTTGAAGACAACAGCTTCCTTGGGAAAGCAGAAATTCAGAATTATTCCCTGTTTACCTCTTTCCAAACATGTATAAGTTTAGTAGCACTCTGTGTAACAACCCGACCCACTCCCGGGCTCGAGCCCCTGATTCGACAGATCCCAACCCGCCCCCTACCAGTTTCGGTTTCAACTTGAAAAAGGCTAGAAATCAGGACAATCATCTCGTTAATGATGTCCCTTTATAAGCCCATGAAAATCCCTCACGATCTTTGATATAAGATTAAACTTGTGGGTAAGCCTGGGCACCGGGCCAGGTCGCCGCCAGGTACCCGATACCCGGCCCGACATGGGCTCGGGTTTAGACCCAACAAAAATGGTTATCGGGCCGGTCCTTTCGGGCCCAGCCAGGCCCGATACATTAACGGGTCGGGCTCCGGTTTGAAATTCTGCCCGTCGACGACTAGAAAAGCCCGATAACTAAAAGAAAGATTTTTTTTCAAAGACTTGGGACGTAGGGTTTCATTTTTTCACCCCCGACGCCTCGCCGTTCTCCCCTGCGGCTCTGTGAGACGGTGAGTTTGCGACTGCCTCCTCCTGTCCTCCCTTGCCGCTGCCATCACCGCCTCGCCATCACCAGCAAGGCCGTCACTGCCCCGCCAATCGCCAAGAAGCTTGGGGGAACCGTGGACAATGCCAAGCTGCCTTGCCCGTTACCCTCTCCAACCATGACCCTCATTCAGGCGGCCTCATCGTTGATCACAAGGCCAGCCATGCCGTTGGTGGTCCGACCAGAATGGAGAACCCGAAAATAGCTGTTATCCAGTTCTAGATTTCACCACCGAAAATGATATTGAGCAGAGCATCGGCATCTCAGAATATACTCAATGGACAGGATTCCCAAACAGTCTCTGATTAAAAAGATCAAAACTACTCGTTGCAGTGTCTTGTTGATCCAAAATAGCATCCTCATTCCTCAGCGACGCAGTCACCAATCTCTTGCTGCAGTTCTAATTAAGCATTTCCATGAGGAAAAATTGGGGTTCGCCGAACGGTGAAGGAAATTTTGGTTGGGGAAGGAATGGTGGTGAAGATAACGGGTCGAAAAACGCCCGACCCATTTTTTCGATCTGGCCCATTAAAAAACAGGCCGGGCCGGATCTCGGGCATAAAATCAAGCACGGGTCCGATATATTATCAGCCAGGCCCAGCCCGATTATTAACGGCCCGAGCTGACCTGATAGAATTACTGGGCCAAAACTTAGACATTTTTACACTCTGGGGATGACCATATCTATCACGACTATAGGATCTCACTGGCTAATAAAGGTACCTTGTAGACGGAACCGAATCCGCCCTCCCCAAGCTTATTTGCCTTTGAGTAGTTGTTGGTAGCAGATTTTATTTTAGGGGGCATTTGATTGCCCGGGTGAAACCCTTTTTTTCCGATGGTACGAGCAGGTGAAATTTCACTCGCCCGACGAAAATTGCATCAAATCACCCACTCCCCCCCCCCGCCGACACCCTTCCCATTTCCCGCCCGTGCCCGCAGCTCCCACCATCGCCGCAGGTCAGAGCTCCCACCATCGCCCAACGCTTCAGTCGCTGCTCCTCCACCGGTCCATCGTTCGTAATCGCCTGTTGTAAGGGTTTCCTGTAAACGCCCAAAGTTTTTTTTGTGTTTCGCTGTTGCTTTTGCTGACGTCTTTCTCTCTTGCTTTCGATTTTCCCCTCTCTCGCCCATTTTCCCCTCACGGGCTCCTCCTCCCTCGCAGTGGAGCCCTTGTCCGTTTCTCACCAGCAGGGAAGAGGGTTGCAGTAGGCGTGCGGGCCAGAGCTCCCACCGTCTCATTAAACAGCCGGTTCACCATCGCCACAGGTATCTCTCGTGCTGTTATTGTGTCCCTTTCAAAAACGCCCAAAAATCTCCCACTCACGCCACAGGTTTCTCTCTTGCTCCGCCTGTCAACTATCCCTTTGCTTGTTTCTGTTATGAGGAAAATCTCTGTTTTTTGTCTTCATTTTGCTTCAATCTCATAGGACTTTGATTTGGGATCATTTGTATATCCTGTTCTCCTCGACCACAGAGATTTGTCTTTGATTATCTGAACTGAAAGCCAGAGATCTTCTTCTATGCTTGAGCCTCTGTCTGGTTGTCGATAGTTGCGTGGAACATTTTCATGATCATTTTCAAAAACAGCAGACAACTCAGATACATAGTTAATACATTTAGTGTTGCACTTAGTTTGAGTATCCTTCTACAAGTTTTACAAGCTTCTCAAATGTTCCAGCTTTGAATTCATTTGAATCTCTTCACTTTGTAGACACCTGCAATAAGTGATACAAAGAAGAACACGAAAGCATGTATATCAGTCAAAACATGTGCATAAACTAGATTGAAGTAGTACTTCATACATATATTCTTTTGGGATTGCATAATGCTAATAGGACACAAATTAGGAAGCTAAGATGGGGGTAATCTGAAAAAGGAATACAACTGAAATAAGAACAAGTCCATCTTGATAGAAGGTACTGTGTTCAACTTCTCTGTTTTGAGCCTGGCTTTCAAAAAAGGAAGGGAAGCACTTGTCTCAGCTCTTATAGCTCCTCTTGAACAGATTTTCACTAGATCTAATAGTGAAAAGACTGCGCAATCAGACCAAGGGGCTTGCTCCTGTTGTCTCATTCGATGAAATCAAATGGGAAACTGAATTGCAGATCAACTGCTTCCTATGTGATGTCCATGCATAACTCTTTATTGTGCATCAAACAGGGTTAAAATTACCAGGTTAAATTTTTACTGTGCATCAAACATGACCTCAAATCGGAAGAGGGTTAAATTTCATCCTGAAATTTTTTCCAGAAAAATTTACCAGAAAAATTTACCACGTTAAATTCTTCCATGTGCAA
Organism: Nymphaea colorata; assembly: GCF_008831285.2. Classification (NCBI taxonomy): domain Eukaryota; kingdom Viridiplantae; phylum Streptophyta; class Magnoliopsida; order Nymphaeales; family Nymphaeaceae; genus Nymphaea; species Nymphaea colorata. Next base: position 3,730,923 of record NC_045142.1, on the reverse strand, counting down.
CAAACGCACCCTTATATACCACATCCCTATTGTCAAATTTGGTTAAAACAACTTGTATGAATAATTATAATATTTATATCTTGAAAATATTTCTCTAATAACACCTCAACTAAAAAATTATATCTTTTGAGAAAAACATCAACCAACATCCTTTTGAGATATGACTCACCCACTTAGTATTGCCAAGCACAAGCAGCCAAAGGGGTAGCTGGTTCATGACCCATATAAGGCAACATATTGACTTTCACCAATATTGGTTGATGACTTGGGGACTTTCAATCACTTGACATTCTAGACTTTTTAAACTGCAAATCAAAAATATTATAATTTTATACACATAATGTTTGGTATTCATATAATGGGAGGGTCCATATTTCAACAATACCACATGCTTTTATACGTACATTTGATTTTTTTATCAATATAAATGTAGGACTTTCATGCGCAAATTTGTTGGTGTGATATGTAAAAGGTACTTTATTTGGCGTTTTTTAAAGCTTAGATTTAACCGCGTCAAAAGTACCAAAGGTCTATAGCCATTTTTATTTTAAACAATCCCTAGTGGAAGAAGTTTGCTTTCAGTGAAATTACAAATCATCGCTCAACTATTGAGGTATTTACGATTGACTACCTAGCATTTAAGAAATTGTCGATAAGTGTCTATATTTATAAGATAAGTGTCTATATTTATAAGATGGTGATGGCAGTGATACTGGTGCAGATGCTTGTGATGGTCACAGTGGTATTGTATTGTATGTTCTATCCATAGAAAAAGAACATGGCCAAACATCAACGAAGAAGTTATACTTCGGCGGGGATCTCCGGCTGGGCGAGGCTTCTGAACGGAACGGAAGGAGGAGTAAATAACCCACTTAAATCCTTTTATCTCACCATCCTTATCTAACTTCTTCGTTGATGTTTGGCCTTGTAGTGGGGAGGGCCGTTTTAAGTATAACTTCTTCGTTGATGTTTGGTGGAACTGACCGGATCTTTGAAGCCTGTGGGACCTGCATATTTGGATCCAACGCAGACAAAGTACAATGATATCATCCCGGCTTGATCTTCCCTCGCAATTTGCACAAACAACACGGTTGTTGTCGTGCATCTATCTGACAAATAAAGGATATGTTGAGAAGGTGCCGTTGGAGGGGCCTATTTGTTGGATCCAATAAGATCCGTTCTCTACCAGATCCAGAATATCTGAACGTTTTTACTTGTCCAAATTAAACTTGTATCACAACTTATGAAACTCATCCCAAGTGTTCGCTAGAAAAATGAATGTTGGGGGCCCACCTTTATGCAGGCCGTCAAAAAGAGGCCGTATGTTAAGGCAACTATAGCGTTTGAGGAGCAAGAAATGTTAATAGATTGGATGGAAAATGGATGTATTTTACCATGTCTGTTCTATAAATATTAGCATATTTGAATTCTATATTATATCGGAAACCAAATCCTATGTCAAACCGATTTTTAAATTCACAACCAGACCCAATTCTGATTTTTTCAACAGAATCTGAATGTGACTTTTAGGCCATCCGAACCTCATTATGATATGGTAAGAACCAACTTCAAAGATAGGTGGATATTAGATATAGGATCCTTATTTAAATCCATTCAAATATGAATCTGAATCAAATGCTTCTTTGAATCTGACCCAATGTGAATCCAACTGGATGTCACTTTTCAAATACGAACTCCATCTATTTTTTAATTAGATATCAGATTGTTTTCCATGTCTCAACTTTTAAAGCAATTGAGTAGTAAGCTTATATGGTAACGTGAAACGCCGGAGGCCCTTTTAGTATGGAAAAAGGCGAGGGGTTTCTACTTTCTACAAATAAGGGTTTCTCCCGTCATCGCCACATTTATCCCAAACTTTCTTTTGAGCAACAAATTCATCCATAATTCCCCAATACAAAGTGTTTATTTCATCAAACAAAATGCTTTTATGTCATGGTATCAAATCACTACTTTCTTTTTCACATGGGTGCCCAATGTCGTGCAGTTTTAATTAACAAAAATTTTGACCTGAGGAGTAATTTAACACACAAGCCCCATACGAGTTCTTTCTTTACACTAAACTCACACATGAAAATTGTTAATGACAATAAAACAAAAGGGCAACAATAAACTACTGGAGACATAGGAGACAATCGAGAATTGGCAAGCCATTCAACGACCTAAGATTGACCAACATACTCTTTTCTGCCCAGGAGAGCGCAACATAGTCAGGGTTTTCCAAACTCTAGCACAAGCTTTTTAGCCTTGCAATTTGGTGTCTGGTCTTCCCCATGTCTTCTCCATTTATAATTGTTGTGAAGAGAGAACTTTTTTTTCATAATAGGTACAAAATTACATCTTGTATGGAAAGTCAGAGCCATGTACTAAATCAAGCCATTTCCTGAAATATTGACATTTTAAGGAGATTTTTGCTGTGAAACATTATTTAATTGATTAAAACTGGTATCACGATTATTCCGATTTCTGAATCTGAAATTTGAATGGAATAGCCTAAGAACTTTGTCCATGCATGCAAAATTTCAATCAATATTTGTGCACACAATCCCTATAAAATGACAACCAATATATTAAGAAAATAAAAAAGATATTTATCTTTATCTTATTTTATGACTGACACGATATGGTAGAGTTTGATGCATATCAATAGGTGCTTAGTTTTTAGGATTCTAATGTGATTTAGAGCACAATGTGATTTGCATCCCTTTTTGGGTGAATGCTATGGTAAATATATCCTTATTGGTTACTCCCATTTATTATGTATAGGTAATTTTTTAAGTATAAGTTTCATTTCTTAAAGATTCTTCTGGGTATATAGATCTTTCATCGTTAATATCCTTGATGTAATTTCTTGAAAAGATACACAAGCACCAAATTTCACCTTTAATTTTTAGAAATCACTGTTTAGGCTTAGAGCGCAAAGACCTCTAAGTTTCACACATGCACTGTCACTGTTTGTTTGAGTGATAGTAGATCATAATTAAGTTATACCTATTTGTCAATATCAGTATAATAATAAAGAGTGGTAGTAGGCTAAGTATTATAAACTCTTACATATGGTTTTTTGTTTTTTTTTTCCTAAACAAAAGCTTTCTATGGCCCAAGTAATGTTTTTTATGTTGTTAGGATATCAATTTAAAATGAAAGGCGGGCAACCTTGTACAAGCCTTTCCCGGAGTGCAGCATCATAGGGCTCGGCGACGCCTCTGCAGCCCTCGGCAGACCATGTACCTCTGCAATTTGCAGTTTCTGATTCATAATATAATGTGCGCATCAATTATTTCTGCTACGTTAAGAAGTTTATATTTCATTGCTTTTAAGCAAGATTTATGTTCATTGGTTTTCCACGCAAATTCACTAATTTGTTTTCTGATCTTAAATGGAAAGAACGATTGATCACAAGAT